>NC_079224.1:49749148-49774148 GCF_029633865.1 Lampris incognitus
TAATAGAAGCTAGGTTAAGAGGAGGAGAGGTGACGATCAGAAGCAGCAGTATGGTTTCATGCCATGAAAGAGCACCACAGATGTGATGTTTGCTTTGAGAATGTTGATGGAGAAGTATAGAGAAGGCCAGAAAGAGTTGCATTGTGTCTTTGTAGATTTAGAGAAAGCTTATGACGGGGTGCCGAGAGAGGAGGTGTGGTATTGTATGAGGAAGTCGGGAGTTGCAGAGAAGTATGTAGGAGTGGTGCAGGATATGTATGAGGGAAGTGTGACAGTGGTGAGGTGTGCGGTTGGAATGACAGATGGGTTCAAGGTGGAGGTGGGATTACATCAAGGATCGGCTCTGAGCCCTTTCTTGTTTGCAATGGTGATGGACAGGTTGACGGACAAGATCAGGCAGGAGTCTCCATGGACGATGATGTTTGCGGATGACATTGTGATCTGTAGCGAGAGTACGGTGCAGGTTGAGGAGAGCCTGGAGAGGTGGAGGTATGCACTGGAGAGAAGAGGAATGAAAGTCAGTAGGAGCAAGACGGAATACCTATGCGTGAATGAGAGAGAGGACAGTGGAATGGTCAGGATGCAAGGAGTGGAGGTGACAAAGGCAAATGAGTTTAAATACTTGGGGTCAACTTTCCAAAGTAACGGGGAGTGCAGTAGAGAGGTGAAAAAGAGAGTGCGGGCAGGTTGGAGTGGGTGGAGAAGCGTGTTAGGAGTGATTTGTGACAGAAGGGTATCAGCAAGAGTTAAAAGGGAAAGTTTACAAGATGGTTGTGAGACCAGCTATGTTATATGGTTTGGAGACAGTGGCACTGACGAAAAGACAGGAGGCGGAGCTGGAGGTGGCAGAGTTGAAGATGCTAAGATTTTCACTGGGAGTAACGAAGAAGGACAGGATTAGGAACGATTATATTAGAGGGACCGCTCAGATTGGACGGTTTGGAGACAAAGCAAGAGAGGCAAGATTGAGATGGCTTGGACATGTGTGGAGGAGAGATGCTGAGTATATTGGGAGAAGGATGCTGAATATGGAGCTGCCAGGGAAGAGGAGAAGAGGAAGGCCAAAGAGGAGGTTTATGGATGTGGTGAGGGAAGACATGCAGGTGGCTGGTGTGACAGAGGAAGACGCAGAAGACAGGAAGAAATGGAAACGGATGATCCGCTGTGGCGCCCCCTAACGGGAGCAGCCGAAAGTAGTAGTAGTAGTAGTAGTAGTTGCATGTACTTGTTTAGTGGGACTTGTTTAAGTAGCCCAAAAACTACATGAAACATGGAATTAGTGTATGTGCAAAAGTAAGTGAACCCCCAGCTGCATTGGTTAAGTCAAGCAGGTAACAGACTCGGGTGAAACACATTTGGGTTCTTAATTAATAATTTAAGCAGACCAATGAAATGAGACATCCTTGGGAAAGGGTTTGGCCTGCACTAATTAAAAGAGAGAGGAAACCAACCAACCCACTGTGGTCCCATACAAATCAACAATGCCGAGAGCAAAGGAGATATCCGAGGACATGAAGAAGAGGGTAGTGACAGCCCATCAGTCTGGGGAGGGCTATAAGACCATCTCCAATAGATTCCAGCTCCATCCATCCACTGTAAGACAAATAATGTACAAATGGAGGGCCTTCAACATGACAGCAACTCTGCCTAGAAGTGGACGCCCATCAAAACTATCACCCAGAAGCACCAGAAAAATAATAAATCAGGTAAAGGCCAACCCACACATCACCTCTAGAGAGTTGCAGACCTCTCTGGCAGCATCTGGGACAAATGTGCATGCGTCTACAATCAGACGAAAATTGAATAGCCATGACATTCATGGGAGGGTTGCTAGAAGGAAGCCTCTGCTCTCAAAAAAGAACAAAGCTGCCCATTTCAACTTTGCCAGAGAGCACTTGGACAAACCAGAGGCCTTCTGGAAGTCCATTCTCTGGACAGACGAGTCCAAAATAGAATTATTTGGTCACAATCAAAACCAACAAGTTTGGATAAAAGCCAACACTGCATATGAAGAAAAGAACCTCCTCCCAACAGTGAAGCATGGTGGTGGAAATGTGAAGGTCTGGGGCTGCTTTTCTGCTTCTGGACCTGGACGACTCCATATTATCCAAGGAACCATGAATTCTCCGGCATATCAACAAATTCTTGACCAGAATCTCCTGCCATCAGTCAGGGAGTTGAAGCTGGGACGAAAATGGATTATGCAACAAGACAATGACCCAAAGCATTCCAGCAAAACTACAAAGGAATGGCTTCAGAGAAAGAGGATTCGTACTCTGGATAGGCCCAGTCAAAGTCCGGACCTTAATCCAATTGAAATGTTGTGGCGAGACCTGAAGAAGTTGGTACATACCAGATGTCTCTCCAACCTCTCTCAACTGGCTGAGTTCTGCAAGGAGGAGTGGGCAGAAAGCCCCATAAGCAGATGCGAGAGACTGGTTAGTGGTTACAGAAGACGTTTGGTTGAAGTAATGGCTGCAAAAGGAGGAGCCACAAGCTACTAATACAAGGGTTCACATACTTTTGCACGTGTTAAATTTTCAGTTTTTGTGAAATAAACCACCTTTGTTGAATTAAATAATGAAAATATATCTCTTTTTGTGTGTGTGTCCATTATTTGGAAGGTGTGCTTTACAAATTGGGATTTGGATGTATGTGTAATAAGCTGATTTTAATGTTTTTTACAAAAACAGTGACCATGTCTGGGGGGTTCACAAACTTTCAAGCAGCACTGTATATCATGTATGTGGTGTGTATGTGGTGTGTGTATATATCATGTATGTGGTGTGTACATATCGTGTATGTGGTGTGTATGTGGTGTGTATATATCATGTATGTGGTGTGTATGTGGTGTGTGTATACAGTGCATCCGGAAAGTATTCACACCCCTTCACTTTCCCCACATTTTGTTATGTTACAGCCTTATTCCAAAATGGATTAAATTCCCTTTTTCCTCATCAATCTACACACAATACCCCGTAATGACAAAGTGAAAAAGGTTTTGTAGAAATTTTTGCAAATTTATTAAAAATAAAAAACTGAAATATTGCATGTACATAAGTATTCACACCCTTTGCTATGACACTCAAAATTGAGCTCAGGTTCATCCTGTTTCCACTGATCATCCTTGAGATGTTTCTACATCTTGATTGGAGTCGACCTGTAGTAAATTCAATTGATCGGACATGATTTGGAAAGGCACACACCTGTCTATATAAGGTCCCACTGTTGACAGTGCATGTCAGAGCAGAAACCAAGCCACGAAGTCAAAGGAATTGTCTGTGGACCTTCGAGACAGGATTGTATCGAGGCACAGATCTGGGGAAGGGTACAAAAGAATGTCTACAGCTTTGAAGGTCCCGAAGAGCACAGTGGTCGCCATCATTCATACATGGAAGAAGTTTGGATCCCCCAGGACTCTTCCTAGAGCTGGCCACCCAGCCAAACTGAGCAATCGGGGGAGAAGGGCCTTGGTCAGGGAGGTGACCAAGAACCCGATGGTCACTCTGACAGAGCTCCAGCATTCCTCTGTGGAGGTGGGAAAACCTTCCAGAAGGACAACCATCTCTGCAGCACTCCACCAATCAGGCCTTTATGGTAGAGTGGCCAGACGGAAGCCTCTGCTCAGTAAAAGGCACATAACAGCCCGCTTGGAGTTTGCCAGAAAGCACCTAAAGGACTCTCAGACCATGAGAAACAAGATTCTCTGGTCTGATCAAACCAAGATTGAACTCTTTGGCCTGAATGCCAAACGTCACGTCTGGAGGAAACCAGGCACCTCTCATCACCTTGCTAATACCATCCCTACAGTGAAGCATGGTGGTGGCAGCATCATGCTGTGGGGATGTTCTTCAGCGGCAGGAACTGGGAGACTAGTCAGGATCGAGGGAAAGATGAATGGAGCAAAGTACAGAGAGATCCTTGATGAAAACCTGCTCCAGAGCACTCAGGACCTCAGACTGGGGCGAAGATTTACCTTTCAACACGACAACGACCCTAAGCACACAGCCAAGACAACGAAGGAGTGGCTTCGGGACAAGTCTGTGAGTGTCCTTGAGTGGCCCAGCCAGAGCCCAGACTTGAACCCCATTGAACATCTCTGGAAAGACCTGAAAATAGCTGTGCAGCGACGCTCCCCATCTAACCTTACAGAGCTGGAGAGGATCTGCAGAGAAGAGTAGGAGAAATACCCCAAAAAAGGTGTGCCAAGCTTGTAGCTTCATACCCAAGAAGACTTGAGGCTGTAATCACTGCTAAGGGTGCCTCAACCAAGTACTGAGTAAAGGGTGTGAATACTTATGTACATGCAATATTTCAGTTTTTTATTTTCAATAAATTTGCAAAAATTTCTACAAAACCGTTTTCACTTTGTCATTATGGGGTATTGTGTGTAGATTGGTGAGAGAAAAAAGGAATTTAATCCATTTTTGAATAAGGCTGTAACATAACAAAATGTGGGGAAAGTGAAGGGGTGTGAATACTTTCCCAATGCACTGTATATCATGTATGTGGTGTGTATGTGGTGTGTATATATCGTGTATGTGGTATGTGTATATATCATGTATGTGGTGTGTATGTAGTGTGTATATATCATGCATGTGGTGTGTATGTGGTGTGTATATATCATGTATGTGGTGTGCATGTGGTGTGTATATATCGTGTATGTGGTGTGTATGCGGTATGTGTATATATCATGTATGCTGTGTAACGATCACGGATGAATAGGCTCGGTAGCCCTTGGGTAATGGGTCGGACCCTTTAGTCGACTGGTTAACGTTGTCGCCCGCGGTGCGAAATGCACGAGTTCGCATCCCGGCTGTGACGGTCCGGCCGGGCTGCCCCCCCACCCCCACCCCGAATTCGCTACATTGGTGTCAGAAGTGGGACCATGAGGCCATCGGAAGCTTCTGACACCAATGTAGCTAATTCGGGGTTGGGGGACCCTTTTCTCACCACCCAGTTAGTGCTCCTTGCACGAGCCCACCCTCTGCACCCTCCCTCACCTCTCCACACCCCACCCTATCCCACCTCGCTCCCCTCTCCCCCGACGAGGTCCTCAACCTCATCACATCCAGTCACCCCACCACATGCTCCCTTGACCCGGTCCCCTCCCCTCTTCTTCAGTCTATAGCACCTGAACCCCTTCCCTTTCTAACCCACCTCAACACCTCCCTCCAGGCAGGATGCTTTCCATCTGCCTTCAAGACTGCTAGAGTCACCCCCTTCTCAAAAAACCATCATTTAACCCCTCTGATGTCAAAAACTACAGACCGGTTTCCCTTCTACCCTTTCTATCCAAAACTTTCGAACGTGCTGTCTTTAACCAACTTTCTTTTTACCTCCACCAGAACAACCTCTTGGACCCCAACCAGTCTGGGTTCAGGATGGGTCACTCGACAGAAACAGCCCTCCTTGCAGTGACAGAATCGCTGCACTCTGCGAGAGCAAACTCTCTCTCCTCTGTCCTGATACTCCTGGACCTGTCAGCTGCGTTCGACACAGTGAACCACCAGATCCTCCTCTCTACCCTCGAGGAGCTGGGTGTCACAGGCTCTGCACTCTCAATGTTTGCATCCTACCTGACGGGTCGCTCCTACTAGGTGACATGGAGGGGATCTGTGTAGGAGCCTTGCAGACTGACTGCAGGTGCTCCACAGGGTTCGGTTCTGAGTCCTCTCCTTTTCTCCTTGTACACGACATCCCTGGGTTCTGTTATTCGCTCGCATGACTTCTCTTACCAATGTTATGCCGATGACACCCAGCTGATCTTGTCCTTTCCTCCCTCTGACACACAAGTAGAGACACACATTGCTGCGTGCTTGACTGACATCTCGGAGTGGATGGCGACACACCACCTGAAGCTCAATCTGGACAAGACAGAGCTGATGTTCCTCCCGGGGAAAGGTTGCCCGCACCAGGACCTGGCCATCACCATTGACAACACCGTGGTGACGCCGACTCGGACTGTGAGGAATCTGGGTGTGAGCCTGGACGACCAACTGTCGTTTGCTGAAAATGTTGCATCGGTTGCTCGCTCCTGCAGATTTCTGCTCTATAACATCAGAACGATTCGCCCATTCCTCACCGACGAGACGGCACAGGTGCTTATCCAGGCTCTGGTCATCTCCCAGCTGGACTATGGCAACTCCCTCCTTGCTGGTGCCCCGGCGTTGGCCATCAGACCTCTGGAGCTTGTTCAGAAAGCTGCAGCTCATCTGGTGTTCAACCGCCCTAAGTTCTCCCACACAACTCCCCTTCTCATTTAACGCAGGAGATCAGGAGAACTACTAGTCATCAGAGGTCATAAGCGCATCTTCTCTCTAAACAAGCATCTAAGAGCAAAACCAGTGCTAAAGTAAAAGCACAAGAAAGAGGTTTTTTTTTAAATGAGTGAATACAATAAGTGCTAAGAACAAGTAACAGGGTAGTAGTTCTTGAAGAGGTGAGTTTTCAACCTGCGCCGAAAGATGGGCAGTGACTCCGCTGTCCTGACATCAGTGGGGAGTTCATTCCACCACTGTGGGGCCAGGACAGAACCGAGCCGGGACCGGGTCGATCGGCAGCAGGGGCCTCTGAGTGACAGGGCAACCAGGCGTCCCGAAGCAGCAGAGCGAAGTGGTCGGGTGGGGGTGTAGGGCTTGACCATGGCCTGGAGATAGGAAGGAGCTGTTCCTTTCACTGCCCTGTAGGCTAGCACCAGAGTCTTAAACTGGATGCGAGCAGCTACTGGGAGCCAGTGTAGGGACATGAGAAGGGGAGTTGTGTGGGAGAACTTAGGGCGGTTGAACACCAGATGAGCTGCAGCTTTCTGAACAAGCTCCAGAGGTATGATGGCCGATGCTGGGGCGCCAGCAAAGAGGGAGTTGCTGTAGTCCAGTCGGGAGAGGACCAGAGCCTGGATGAGCACCTGTGCCGTCTCGTCGGTGAGGAATGGGCGTATTCTCCTGATGTTATAGAGCAGAATTCTGCAGGAGCAAGCAACCGATGCAACGTTTGCAGCAAATGACATTTGGTCATGCAGGATCACACCCAGATTCCTCGCAGTCCGAATTGGCGTCACCACGGTGTTGTCAATGGTGATGGCCAGGTCTCGGTGCGGGCAACCTTTCCCCGGGAGGAACATCAGCTCTGTCTTGTCCAGATTGAGCTTCAGGTGATGTGTCGCCATCCACTCCGAGATGTCAGTCAAGCACGCAGCAATGCATGTCTCTACTTGTGTGTCAGAGGGAGGAAAGGACAAGATCAGCTGGGTGTCATCGGGATAACAATGGTGAGAGAAGTCATGCGAGCGAATAACAGAACCCAGGGGTGTCGTGTACAAGGAGAAAAGGAGAGGACACAGAACCGAACCTTGTGGAACACGTGTAGTCAGTCTGCGAGGCTCTGACACAGATCCCCTCCATGTCACCTGGTAGGAGCGGCCCGTCAGGTAAGATGCAAACATTGAGAGTGCAGAGCCTGTGACACCCAACCCATCGAGGGTAGAGAGGAGGATCTGGTGGTCTCCTGTTTATTATTTACCTCCTCCCTCTTGGCAACATTTTTCGGCAGTATGGTATCCATTTCCACTGCTATGCTGATGATACACAGCTTTATGTGACCACTAAGCCCACTTCCACCCTCCCCTCCAGTACCCTCACTGCTTGTCTCCATGATATACAGATATGGATGACTAATAATTATCTGAAATTCAACAGTAGTAAAACCGAACTACTCCTCATTGGCACTAAATCTACACTCTCAGAAACTCATGTTTGCTCAATCCCTGTTGCTGGAGCCACCATACCTGTCTCCACTCAGGCTAAGAGCCTTGGTATTATCCTAGATAGTACCCTTTCATTTTCCAGTCATATAAACAATATCTCCCAGATTGCCTGTTTCCACCTGTGAAACATCTCCAGACTACGCCCTGCTTTAACACAACACTCCATAGAAGTCTTAGTCAATGCTTTGGTCACGTCATGCACTGACTACTACAATGCGATCCTGGCAGGCATCCCCAACAAACTTATTCACTGACTTCAACTCATCCAGAATTCTGCAGCATGGATTATTACATGTTCAAAGTCCACTGACCATGTCTCTCCCCTGCTGATTCAATTACACTGGCTTCCTGTCTCACAGCAGATTAACGTTAAAATTCTATTAACATTCAAAGCTCCTCATAATCAATCTCCTACTTATCTCACAGACCTCCTTCAGACTTACACTCCATCTCGCTCCCTGCAGTCTTCACCAGCAGGTGTATTGGCACTACCAGCCATCAACTTCAGCACAATAGGTGCCCAGGATTTCTCCTATGCTGCACCCAAATTCTGGAACTCCATTCCCAGTCATATCTGCATACTGGACTCCATTACAGAATTCAAAACTGCTCTTAAAAACCGCCTTTGTAAACTAGCATACTCACTTTAACAGCATCAAATTCATCTTTTTTAACTCCTGCTGATGTATGCTCTATTGCTTATTGTGTTTTATTGTTGATTGCACCCTTGTTGCGGCAGCTGGCACATGTTGATTGCGTTATGGTGGCGCAGTGGTTAGCGCGGTCGCCTCACAGCAAGAAGGTCCCGGGTTCGAGCCCTGGGGTAGTCCAACCTTGGGGGTTGTACTGGGTTGTCTTCTGTGTGGAGTTTGCATGTTCTCCTCGTGTCTGCGTGGGTTTCCTCCGGGTGCTCCAGTTTCCTCCCACAGTCCAAAGACATGTACACTACCGTTCAAAAGTTTGGGATCACCCAAACAATTTCGTGTTTTCCATGAAAAGTCACACTTATTCACCACCATATGTTGTGAAATGAATAGAAAATAGAGTCAAGACATTGACAAGGTTAGAAATAATGATTTGTATTTGAAATAAGATTTTTTTTACATCAAACTTTGCTTTCGTCAAAGAATCCTCCATTTGCAGCAATTACAGCATTGCAGACCTTTGGCATTCTAGCTGTTAATTTGTTGAGGTAATCTGGAGAAATTGCACCCCACGCTTCCAGAAGCAGCTCCCACAAGTTGGATTGGTTGGATGGGCACTTCTTTGAGCAGATTGAGTTTCTGGAGCATCACATTTGTGGGGTCAATTAAACGCTCAAAATGGCCAGAAAAAGAGAACTTTCATCTGAAACTCGACAGTCTATTCTTGTTCTTAGAAATGAAGGCTATTCCATGCGAGAAATTGCTAAGAAATTGAAGATTTCCTACACCGGTGTGTACTACTCCCTTCAGAGGACAGCACAAACAGGCTCTAACCAGAGTAGAAAAAGAAGTGGGAGGCCGCGTTGCACAACTGAGCAAGAAGATAAGTACATTAGAGTCTCTAGTTTGAGAAACAGACGCCTCACAGGTCCCCAACTGGCATCTTCATTAAATAGTACCTGTTAGAGCCTGTTTGTGCTGTCCTCTGAAGGGAGTAGTACACACCGGTGTAGGAAATCTTCAATTTCTTAGCAATTTCTCGCATGGAATAGCCTTCATTTCTAAGAACAAGAATAGACTGTCGAGTTTCAGATGAAAGTTCTCTTTTTCTGGCCATTTTGAGCGTTTAATTGACCCCACAAATGTGATGCTCCAGAAACTCAATCTGCTCAAAGAAGTGCCCATCCAACCAATCCAACTTGTGGGAGCTGCTTCTGGAAGCGTGGGGTGCAATTTCTCCAGATTACCTCAACAAATTAACAGCTAGAATGCCAAAGGTCTGCAATGCTGTAATTGCTGCAAATGGAGGATTCTTTGACGAAAGCAAAGTTTGATGTAAAAAAAATCTTATTTCAAATACAAATCATTATTTCTAACCTTGTCAATGTCTTGACTCTATTTTCTATTCATTTCACAACATATGGTGGTGAATAAGTGTGACTTTTCATGGAAAACACAAAATTGTTTGGGTGATCCCAAACTTTTGAACGGTAGTGTAGGTCAGGTGAATCGGCTGTACTAAATTGTCCCTAGGTGTGTGTGTGTGTGTGTGTGTGTGTGTGTGTGTGTGTGTGTGTGTGTGTGTGTGTGTGTGATGGCCTGGCGGCCTGTCCAGGGTGTCTCCCCGCCTGCTGCCCAATGACTGCTGGGATAGGCTCCAGCATCCCTGCGACCCTGAGAGCAGGATAAGCAGTTTGGATAATGGATGGATGGATGCACTCATGGTTTTTACTGCTTTGTTGTTTATTGTACTTGATGTAAGGTGACCTTGAGTATCATTAAAGGTGCATTTAAATAAATAAAATGCATTATTATAAATTATAATGTTCCTGAACTGCCTTGGAAGATAAAAAGGTGTCAGGAAGCAGAATAGTGGGTCAGTGTCAGTGTTGCATACAGTCTGTCACGGTGTGGCGACTGCACCAGCTGCCACTGACAAACACACAAATAGGCCAATATAGGCTAATACCACTACTTTCAGCTGCTCCCGTTAGGGGGCGCCACAGCGGATCATCTATTTCCATTTCTTCCTGTCTTCTGCATCTTCCTCTGTCACACCAGCCACCTGCATGTCCTCCCTCACCACATCCATAAACCTCCTCTTTGGCCTTCCTCTTCTCCTCTTCCCTGGCAGCTCCATATTCAGCATCCTTCTCCCAGTCTACCCAGCATCTCTCCTCCACACATGTCCAAACCATCTCCATCTTGTCTCTCTTGCTTTGTCTCCAAAGCAAGAGAGACCTGAGCTGTCCCTCTGATATGCTCGTTCCTAATCCTGTCCTTCTTCATCACTCCCAATGAAAATCTTATCATCTTCAACTCTGCCACCTCCAGCTCCTCCTCCTGTCTTTTCATCAGTGCCACTGTCTCCAAACCATACAACATAGCTGGTCTCACGACCATCTTGTAAACCTTCCCTTTAACTCTTGCTGGTACCCTTCTGTCTCACATCACTCCTGACACTCTTCTCCACCCACTCCACCCTGCCTGCACCCTCTTCTTCACCTCTCTACTACACTCCCTGTTACTTTGGACCAGGGGTGTCAAACTCCAGGCCTCGAGGGCCGCAGTGTCTGCAGGTATTTGTTGCAACCGTGCACTACACAACCTGATTTAACTAATTAGCTCACCTCCTGGATCAAGGAGGGAAAGGAACTAGTTTAATCAGGTGGTGTAGTGCATGACTGCAACAAATACCTGCAGACACTGCGGCCCTCGAGGCCTGGAGTTTGACACCCCTGCTTTGGACAGTTGACCCCAAGTATTTAAATTCATACACCTTTGTCACCTCCACTCCTTGCATCCTCACCAGTCCACTGTCCTCCCTCTCATTCACACATAGGTATTCCATCTTGCTGCTACTGACTTTCATTCCTCTTCTCTCCAGTGCATACCTCCACCTCTCCAGGCTCTCCTCCACCTGCACCCTACTCTCGCTACAGATCACAGTGTCATCCGCAAACATCATCGTCCATGGAGACTCCTGCCTGATCTCGTCCGTCAACCTGTCCATCACCATTGCAGACAAGAAAGGGCTCAGAGCCGATCCTTGATGTAATCCCACCTCCACCTTGACCCCATCTGTCATTCCAACCACACACCTCACCACTGTCACACTTCCCTCATACATATCCTGCACCACTCCTACATACTTCTCTGTAACTCCTGACTTCCTCATACAATACCACACCTCCTCTCTCGGCACCCTGTCATATGCTTTCTCTAAATCTACAAAGACACAATGCAACTCTTTCTGGCCTTCTCTATACTTCTCCATCAACATTCTCAAAGCAAACATCACATCTGTGGTGCTCTTTCCTGGCATGAAACCATACTGCTGCTCGCTGATCATCACCTCTCCTCCTCTTAACCTAGCTTCTATTACTCTTTCCCATATCTTCATGCTGTGGCTGATCAACTTTATACCTCTGTAGTTGCTACAGTTCTGCACATCGCCCTTGTTCTTGAAAATCGGTACCAGTATGCTTCTTCTCCACTCCTCAGGCATCCTCTCACTTTCCAGGATTGTGTTAAACAATCTAGTTAAAAACTCCACTGCCATCTCTCCTAAACATCTCCATGCCTCCACAGGTATGTCATCAGGACCAACTGCCTTTCCACTCTTCATCCTCTTCATAGCTGCCCTCACTTCCTCCTTGCTAATCCACTGAACTTCCTGATTCACTATCCCTACATCATCCAACCTTCTCTCTCTCTCTCATTTTCTTCATTCATCAGCCCCTCAAAGTATTCCTTCCACCTTCTTAGCACACTCTCCTCGCTTGTCAGCACATTTCCATCTCTCTCCTTGATCGCCCTAACTTGCTGCACATCCTTCACAGCTCGGTCCCTCTGTCTAGCCAATCAGTACAAGTCCTTTTCTCCTTCCTTAGTGTCTAACCTGTCATACAACTCACCATACGCCTTTTCCTTTGCCTTTGCCACCTCTCTCTTCGCATTACACTGTGTCTCAATATAGGCTAATAAAAACAACAAAAAGAGGCAGAAAAGCAGCAGCACATGAGTCCAGGTCGCCAGCAGGGCGGCACCACTGGAAGCATCAGTCTTTATGTTTTTGATCTGTAAATATTTTAGTATTGAATGTTTGAGCCGAGAGTGCTGGCGACAGTAGAAATCTTTCTGTATGTAATTCACCAGTGTTACCGGTATGAACAGCAGCCAAACTATGAAAAACCTTCCTGTCTTCTGTCCCAGGTTATGAGAGAGAGAGAAGAAAGGGCTGACACAGGACTTGACTGTGACCTCTGACCCCCCAACCTCTGACCTTTGACCCTGGACTGAGCCATGAGCCAGCCTCAGGCGTCCCTGAAGGGTGATTCTGCCACCTCCACATGTGTGGTGAGTCTTGGTTCCTCTGTAAATGCTGACAGGACAGGTTGTCTCCTGCAGGTCATTCTGACAGGACTGGTTGTCTCCTGCAGGAGAACTGGTTATCCCCTGCAGGTCATTCTGACAGGACTGTTGGTCTCCTGCAGGTCATTGTGACAGGACTGGTTGTCCCCTGCAGGTCATTCTGACAGGACTGTTGGTCTCCTGCAGGTCATTGTGACAGGACTGGTTGTCCCCTGCAGGTTATTCTGACAGGACTGGTTGTCCCCTGCAGGTCATTGTGACAGGACTGTTGGTCCCCTGCAGGTCATTCTGACAGGACTGTTGGTCTCGTACAGGTCATTCTGACAGGACTGGTTGTCTCCTGCAAGTCATTCTGACAGGACTGTTGGTCTCCTGCAGGTCATTCTGACAGGACTGTTGGTCCCCTGCAGGTCATTCTGACAGAACTGTTGGTCTCCTGCAGGTCATTCTGACAGGACTGGTTGTCTCCTCCAGGTCATTCTGACAGGACTGTTGGTCCCCTGCAGGTCATTCTGACAGAACTGTTGGTCTCCTGCAGGTCATTCTGACAGGACTGTTGGTCTCCTGCAGGTCATTCTGACAGGACTGTTGGTCTCGTACAGGTCATTCTGACAGGACTGTTGGTCTCCTGCAGGTCATTCTGACAGGACTGTTGGTCTCCTGCAGGTCATTCTGACAGGACTGCTGGTCTCCTGCAGGCCATTCTGACAGGACTGGTTGTCTCTTGCAGGCCATTCTGACAGGACTGTTGGTCTCCTGCAGGTCATTCTGACAGGACTGTTGGTCTCCTGCAGGTCATTCTGACAGGACTGTTGGTCTCCTGCAGGGCATTCTGACAGGACTGTTGGTCTCGTACAGGTCATTCTGACAGGACTGTTGGTCTCCTGCAGGTCATTCTGACAGGACTGTTGGTCTCCTGCAGGTCATTCTGACAGGACTGTTGGTCTCCTGCAGGGCATTCTGAGAGGACTGTTGGTCTCGTACAGGTCATTCTGACAGGACTGTTGGTCTCCTGCAGGTCATTCTGACAGGACTGTTGGTCTCCTGCAGGCCATTCTGACAGGACTGGTTGTCTCTTGCAGGTCATTCTGACAGGACTGTTGGTCTCCTGCAGGCCATTCTGACAGGACTGGTTGTCTCTTGCAGGCCATTCTGACAGGACTGTTGGTCTCCTGCAGGTCATTCTGACAGGACTGTTGGTCTCCTGCAGGTCATTCTGACAGGACTGGTTGTCTCTTGCAGGCCATTCTGACAGGACTGGTTGTCTCTTGCAGGTCATTCTGACAGGACTGTTGGTCTCCTGCAGGTCATTCTGACAGGACTGTTGGTCTCGTACAGGTCATTCTGACAGGACTGTTGGTCTCCTGCAGGTCATTCTGACAGGACTGGTTGTCTCCTGCAGGTCCACGGCAACTTGATGAGCATCAAACTGGACTGGAGAATTGGGCGTACTGATTCTTGTCCAGTAAGACTGCTGTGTAGACCATTTCTGACGTTGCCAGATCTCATTAGAAAGACAAGCAACTACTTTTAAAAGGAGGCACCACATCTTAAAACGTAAATTTTAACAGGAGTTTAAATCTCTCCCTGAATTACATTTAATAGAATGAAGATAACAAAATCAACTTCTGTTTCGTTCTTTTGTTGTTTTTCTTTTTCATTTTGTTTGGCAACATCTGGCACAACTGATGATAGCTAGCAGTAGCTTGGTGGAGAGAGAGAGAATTTTTTAAATTTTAAGCAACTCTATTTTACATAAAACAAAAACTCAACAATGACATATCCATTTCACAACGTCAACATAAGCTACTCCTTTACATTAAAACATCCGGGTTTTTTTTCTTTCAATAAAAACAGTGGTTCAAGTCACAGACTCCCAAAGGGTCAAAAACAATTTTTTATGCAAAAACAGAATGTAAAGAAAAAAAAGAAGTACATCTTTCTCTGAATCGTTGTTAATTAGACTTTTCCTACTTTTATAAATCGAAAACTTAGCTTGTCCCACTACAAAATCTCAAAGTGGCCACTTTTCCGCATCCTTCCTCTTGTACCTGTAGTGCTATAACGCCATGAATATCTACTGGAACTACACTAGGTGTTCTGTACTACCCGGACTGTTGTTATGGTTACACCACTACCATGTATGGTGATTACGTCTGCCTACTGAGCCACGATTAAACCTGAGGTCTATAACCCGCCGGTGTGGTCATTGATCCTCGACCAATACTACCCCAAGTATTACTTCATCTCCGATTCCACGACATATTTTCCTAGCTTGTTTAGCTGCGCCATTTATTTCTTCATCTTCTAAATACAGAGTCATTTTCTGTTTCTACAGTGAAGCTGCCTCACCCAGGTCCGGGTCTGACCAATTCATCGTCGGTAGATGCGATGCCATGACCTCTCCTGTTGCTAGCTAGCTAGTTAGCTTTGCGGCTAGCTCAGCTCCTGCGCACTCTTGCTTGAATGATGACAGAAATTATCCACGGACAATTTTATCAGTCTATCTTCATTCTTCATAGAGAGTACTTTACCGCTGCCACCATGAAGTAATACTTGGGGTAGTATTGGTCGAGGATCAATGACCACACCGGCGGGTTATAGAACTCAGGTTTAATCGTGGCTCAGTAGGCAGACGTAATCACCATACATGGTAGTGGTGTAACCATAATAACAGTCCGGGTAGTACAGAACACCTAGTGTAGTTCCAGTAGATATACATGGCGTTATAGCACTACAGTACCCAACGTCGAAGATTAAAACAGTTTCCTTCCATGTGACACTACAGTGAGAGAATATGGTTTGTAGAGCTTCCGAGAGCACCTGAAGTCTTTCACCTTCCACTAACAATGAACATTTGTCTCTGGCGACTGACAGAAAGGACACTTAACAGAAACAGTTGGATTGGTCTCAGAGATGAAACTGTGGAGGCTCAGCCCAGTGCTCTAAGCCACGGAGGCGCTACTGCTCGGCTTGACCGAATCGACGCACATGTCACACTACCACGTTTGTAAACAAAGTAGAATCGGACGACACAAACTGCTGTGCGAACACTTGGTCCATTTATGGTTCTTCAGCAATAATCCAGCTATAATCCATTGAACATGTAAACGCTACACAAGTGTGTGAGTAGTGGTCGAAAACTGTTTGCCCTCCGTGCAGCAACACCTAACAAACAACGGATGAGGTCCTACCTATGTGTTCCCCATAAAGTGGGAGGAGCAAACACCTTGACCCAATTAACCACTTGGAGGAGCAAAACATAGACCCAAAGGGACACCCTGAATTTGGCTCTTACAACACCGTCCCCTAATTGTTAGAGGCGTCAAGACACAACAATTCAAGACAAAAGAGGCCAAATTCACAACCCAAACAGGAGAATCCAATAAATATGATTAATCAACCTCTTGCACCAAACACAACTTTGTTATGGGTCTCTTTACAATGTTAGTTTTGGTTTGTAGAGTGACGGAACGCACCAGACCACCTTTATCTGGAAAAACCTGCAGCACTTTGCTAAGAGGCCAGGATCCACGTGGGGCTGCAGGATCCATAATCACCACCACGTCCCCAATCCTCAAATTTCTTTTCCTTCCATTCCACTTCTGTCTCTCCTGTAGCAACGGCAAATATTCCCGGATCCATCGCTTCCAGAATAAATCTGAAAGGTATTGCACCATCAACCTGCCTCTCACTATTGCCTCCACCACATAAGACTGGGGTAAAACGTTTTTAACTACCATCAACCTGCCTCTCACTATTGCCTCCACCACATAAGACTGGGGTAAAACGTTTTTTACTACCATCAACCTGCCTCTCACTATTGCCTCCACCACATAAGACTGGGGTAAAACGTTTTAACTACCATCAACCCGCCTCTCACTATTGCCTCCACCACATAAGACTGGGGTAAAACGTTTTTAACTACCATCAACCTGCCTCTCACTATTGCCTCCACCACATAAGACTGGGGTAAAACGTTTTTTACTACCATCAACCTGCCTCTCACTATTGCCTCCACCACATAAGACTGGGGTAAAACGTTTTAACTACCATCAACCCGCCTCTCACTATTGCCTCCACCACATAAGACTGGGGTAAAACGTTTTTAACTACCATCAACCCGCCTCTCACTATTGCCTCCACCACATAAGACTGGGGTAAAACGTTTTAACTACCATCAACCTGCCTCTCACTATTGCCTCCACCACATAAGACTGGGGTAAAACGTTTTAACTACCATCAACCTGCCTCTCACTATTGCCTCCACCACATAAGACTGGGGTAAAACGTTTTTAACTACCATCAACCTGCCTCTCACTATTGCCTCCACCACATAAGACTGGGGTAAAATGTTTTAACTACCATCAACCTGCCTCTCACTATTGCCTCCACCACATAAGACTGGGGTAAAACGTTTTAACTACCATCAACCTGCCTCTCATTATTGCCTCCACCACATAAGACTGGGGTAAAACGTTTTAACTACCATCAACCTGCCTCTCACTATTGCCTCCACCACATAAGACTGGGGTAAAACGTTTTTAACTACCATCAACCCGCCTCTCACTATTGCCTCCACCACATAAGACTGGGGTAAAACGTCTTTAACTACCATCAACCCGCCTCTCAGTATTGCCTCCACCACATAAGACTGGGGGAAAACGTTTTTAACTACCATCAATCTGCCTCTCACTATTGCCTCCACCACATAAGACTGGGGTAAAACGTGTTTAACTACCATCAATCTGCCTCTCACTATCGCCTCCACCACATAAGACTGGGGTAAAACGTTTTAACTACCATCAACCTGCCTCTCACTATTGCCTCCACCACATAAGACTGGGGTAAAACGTTTTTAACTACCATCAACCTGCCTCTCACTATTGCCTCCACCACATAAGACTGGGGTAAAACGTTTTAACTACCATCAACCCGCCTCTCACTATCGCCTCCACCACATAAGACTGGGGTAAAACGTTTTAACTACCATCAACCTGCCTCTCACTATTGCCTCCACCACATAAGACTGGGGTAAAACGTGTTTAACTACCATCAATCTGCCTCTCACTATTGCCACCACCACATAAGACTGGGGTAAAACGTTTTAACTGCCATCAACCCGCCTCTCACTACTGCCTCCACCACATAAGACTGGGGTAAAACGTTTTTAACTACCATCAACCCGCCTCTCACTATTGCCTCCACCACATAAGACTGGGGTAAAACGTTTTTAACTACCATCAACCTGCCTCTCAGTATTGCCTCCACCACATAAGACTGGGGTAAAACGTTTTTAACTACCATCCATCTGCCTCTCACTATTGCCTCCACCACATAAGACTGGGGTAAAACGTTTTAACTACCATCAACCTGCCTCTCACTATTGCCTCCACCACATAAGACTGGGGTAAAACGTTTTAACTACCATCAACCTGCCTCTCACTATTGCCTCCACCACATAAGACTGGGGTAAAACGTGTTTAACTACCATCAATCTGCCTCTCACTATCGCCTCCACCACATAAGACTGGGGTAAAACGTTTTTAACTACCATCAACCTGCCTCTCACTATCGCCTCCACCACATAAGACTGGGGTAAAACGTTTTAACTACCATCAATCTGCCTCAACCTGCCTCTCACTATCGCCTCCACCACATAAGACTGGGGTAAAACGTTTTAACTACCATCAACCTGCCTCTCACTATCGCCTCCACCACATAAGACTGGGGTAAAACGTTTTTAACTACCATCAACCTGCCTCTCACTATTGCCTCCACCACATAAGACTGGGGTAAAACGTTTTTAACTACCATCAACCTGCCTCTCACTATTACCTCCACCACATAAGACTGGGGTAAAACGTTTTAACTACCATCAACCTGCCTCTCACTATTGCCTCCACCACATAAGACTGGGGTAAAACGTCTTTAACTACCATCAACCTGCCTCTCACTATTGCCTCCACCACATAAGACTGGGGTAAAACGTCTTTAACTACCATCAACCTGCCTCTCACTATTGCCTCCACCACATAAGACTGGGGTAAAACGTTTTAACTACCATCAACCTGCCTCTCACTATTGCCTCCACCACATAAGACTGGGGTAAAATGTTTTAACTACCATCAACCTGCCTCTCACTATCGCCTCCACCACATAAGACTGGGGTAAAACGTGTTTAACTACCATCAATCTGCCTCTCACTATCGCCTCCACCACATAAGACTGGGGTAAAACGTTTTTAACTACCATCAACCTGCCTCTCACTATTGCCTCCACCACATAAGACTGGGGTAAAACGTGTTTAACTACCATCAATCTGCCTCTCACTATGGCCTCCACCACATAAGACTGGGGTAAAACGTTTTAACTACCATCAACCTGCCTCTCACTATGGCCTCCACCACATAAGACTGGGGTAAAACGTTTTAACTACCATCAACCTGCCTCTCACTATCGCCTCCACCACATAAGACTGGGGTAAAACGTCTTTAACTACCATCAACCTGCCTCTCACTATCGCCTCCACCACATAAGACTGGGGTAAAACGTTTTAACTACCATCAACCTGCCTCTCACTATCGCCTCCACCACATAAGACTGGGGTAAAACGTTTTAACTACCATCAACCTGCCTCTCACTATCGCCTCCACCACATAAGACTGGGGTAAAACGTTTTTAACTACCATCAACCTGCCTCTCACTATCGCCTCCACCACATAAGACTGGGGTAAAACGTTTTAACTACCATCAACCTGCCTCTCACTATTGCCTCCACCACATAAGACAGGGGTAAAACGTTTTTTACTACCATCAACCTGCCTCTCACTATCGCCTCCACCACATAAGACTGGGGTAAAACGTTTTTAACTACCATCAATCTGCCTCTCACTATCGCCTCCACCACATAAGACTGGGGTAAAACGTTTTTAACTACCATCAACCTGCCTCTCACTATTGCCTCCACCACATAAGACTGGGGTAAAACGTTTTAACTACCATCAACCTGCCTCTCACTATTGCCTCCACCACATAAGACTGGGGTAAAACGTTTTAACTACCATCAACCTGCCTCTCACTATTGCCTCCACCACATAAGACTGGGGTAAAACGTTTTAACTACCATCAACCTGCCTCTCACTATTGCCTCCACCACATAAGACTGGGGTAAAACGTTTTTAACTACCATCAATCTGCCTCTCACTATCGCCTCCACCACATAAGACTGGGGTAAAACGTTTTTAACTACCATCAACCTACCTCTCACTATTGCCTCCACCACATAAGACTGGGGTAAAACGTTTTAACTACCATCAACCTGCCTCTCACTATTGCCTCCACCACATAAGACTGGGGTAAAACGTCTTTAACTACCATCAATCTGCCTCTCACTATTGCCTCCACCACATAAGACTGGGGTAAAACGTCTTTAACTACCATCAATCTGCCTCTCACTATTGCCTCCACCACATAAGACTGGGGTAAAACGTCTTTAACTACCATCAATCTGCCTCTCACTATCGCCTCCACCACATAAGACTGGGGTAAAACGTTTTTAACTACCATCAACCTGCCTCTCACTATTGCCTCCACCACATAAGACTGGGGTAAAACGTGTTTAACTACCATCAATCTGCCTCTCACTATGGCCTCCACCACATAAGACTGGGGTAAAACGTTTTAACTACCATCAACCTGCCTCTCACTATGGCCTCCACCACATAAGACTGGGGTAAAACGTTTTAACTACCATCAACCTGCCTCTCACTATCGCCTCCACCACATAAGACTGGGGTAAAACGTCTTTAACTACCATCAACCTGCCTCTCACTATCGCCTCCACCACATAAGACTGGGGTAAAACGTTTTAACTACCATCAACCTGCCTCTCACTATCGCCTCCACCACATAAGACTGGGGTAAAACGTTTTAACTACCATCAACCTGCCTCTCACTATCGCCTCCACCACATAAGACTGGGGTAAAACGTTTTTAACTACCATCAACCTGCCTCTCACTATCGCCTCCACCACATAAGACTGGGGTAAAACGTTTTAACTACCATCAACCTGCCTCTCACTATTGCCTCCACCACATAAGACAGGGGTAAAACGTTTTTTACTACCATCAACCTGCCTCTCACTATCGCCTCCACCACATAAGACTGGGGTAAAACGTTTTTAACTACCATCAATCTGCCTCTCACTATCGCCTCCACCACATAAGACTGGGGTAAAACGTTTTTAACTACCATCAACCTGCCTCTCACTATTGCCTCCACCACATAAGACTGGGGTAAAACGTTTTAACTACCATCAACCTGCCTCTCACTATTGCCTCCACCACATAAGACTGGGGTAAAACGTTTTAACTACCATCAACCTGCCTCTCACTATTGCCTCCACCACATAAGACTGGGGTAAAACGTTTTAACTACCATCAACCTGCCTCTCACTATTGCCTCCACCACATAAGACTGGGGTAAAACGTTTTTAACTACCATCAATCTGCCTCTCACTATCGCCTCCACCACATAAGACTGGGGTAAAACGTTTTTAACTACCATCAACCTACCTCTCACTATTGCCTCCACCACATAAGACTGGGGTAAAACGTTTTAACTACCATCAACCTGCCTCTCACTATTGCCTCCACCACATAAGACTGGGGTAAAACGTCTTTAACTACCATCAATCTGCCTCTCACTATTGCCTCCACCACATAAGACTGGGGTAAAACGTCTTTAACTACCATCAATCTGCCTCTCACTATTGCCTCCACCACATAAGACTGGGGTAAAACGTGTTTAGAAAAGAGGAGCAGCGCTCCTCCTACGTCACCATCCCAGTCCTTCTTCCAGCCAGTGTCCTTCATGACATCATCGTCGTGTTTCCTGGAGTCACATGACGTCAGCGTAGCTTTCCAGGTTCAGGAGGACATGCTGTCTGTCTCCCGTCTCTGGCTCCATTTGATGACGTGTAGAGATGCTGCAGTTGCCTTGGAGACTGATGAGAGAAGAGGCACGTGATGAAAGAACAACATGAACCGGGCCGGGACATGACGTGTCTCATACTGCTCTCGACTCTCCAGGCTGGATGTCCTGTCTGACTTGCACAACCATTGTCCTCAACCTGTCCTTCTCCTGATCAGTGTCCCCCCCCCCTTCTTCTTCTGGTGTCTCACCTGGGATTTAACAGACTACACACACCATTCAACCTGTCCTTCTCCTGATCAGTGCCCCCCCCCCTTCTTCTTCTGGTGTCTCACCTGGGATTTACCAGACTACACACACCATTCAACCTGTCCTTTTCCTGATCAGTGTCCCCCCCCCCTTCTTCTTCTGGTGTCTCACCTGGGATTTACCAGACTACACACACCATTCAACCTGTCCTTCTCCTGATCAGTGCCCCCCCCCTTCTTCTTCTGGTGTCTCACCTGGGATTTACCAGACTACACACACCATTCAACCTGTCCTTCTCCTGATCAGTGTCCCCCCCCTTCTTCTTCTGGTGTCTCACCTGGGATTTAACAGAGTACACACACCATTCAACCTGTCCTTCTCCTGATCAGTGTCCCCCCCCCCTTCTTCTTCTGGTGTCTCACCTGGGATTTAACAGAGTACACACACCATTCAACCTGTCCTTCTCCTGATCAGTGTCCCCACCCTTCTTCTTCTTGTGTCTCACCTGGGATTTAACAGACTACACACACCATTCAACCTGTCCTTCTCCTGATCAGTGTCCCCCCCCCCTTCTTCTTCTGGTGTCTCACCTGGGATTTACCAGAGTACACACACCATTCAACCTGTCCTTCTCCTGATCAGTGTCCCCACCCTTCTTCTTCTGGTGTCTCACCTGGGATTTAACAGAGTACACACACCATTCAACCTGTCCTTCTCCTGATCAGTGTCCCCCCCCCCTTCTTCTTCTGGTGTCTCACCTGGGATTTAACAGAGTACACACACCATTCAACCTGTCCTTCTCCTGATCAGTGTCCCCACCCTTCTTCTTCTTGTGTCTCACCTGGGATTTAACAGACTACACACACCATTCAACCTGTCCTTCTCCTGATCAGTGTCCCCACCCTTCTTCTTCTGGTGTCTCACCTGGGATTTACCAGACTACACACCCCATTCAACCTGTCCTTCTCCTGATCAGTGTCCCCCCCCCTTCTTCTTCTGGTGTCTCACCTGGGATTTACCAGACTACACACCCCATTCAACCTGTCCTTCTCCTGATCAGTGTCCCCCCCCCTTCTTCTTCTGGTGTCTCACCTGGGATTTACCAGACTACACACACCATTCAACCTGTCCTTCTCCTGATCAGTGTCCCCCCCCCCCTTCTTCTTCTGGTGTCTCACCTGGGATTTACCAGACTACACACACCATTCAACCTGTCCTTCTCCTGATCAGTGTCCCCCCCCCCCTTCTTCTTCTGGTGTCTCACCTGGGATTTACCAGACTACACACACCATTCAACCTGTCCTTCTCCTGATCAGTGTCCCCCCCCCCTTCTTCTTCTGGTGTCTCACCTGGGATTTAAATGAGTACACACCCCATTCAACCTGTCCTTCTCCTGATCAGTGCCCCCCCCCTTCTTCTTCTGGTGTCTCACCTGGGATTTACCAGACTACACACACCATTCAACCTGTCCTTCTCCTGATCAGTGTCCCCCCCCCTTCTTCTTCTGGTGTCTCACCTGGGATTTACCAGAGTACACACACCATTCAACCTGTCCTTCTCCTGATCAGTGTCCCCCCCCCTTCTTCTTCTGGTGTCTCACCTGGGATTTACCAGACTACACACACCATTCAACCTGTCCTTCTCCTGATCAGTGTCCCCCCCCCCTTCTTCTTCTGGTGTCTCACCTGGGATTTACCAGACTACACACACCATTCAACCTGTCCTTCTCCTGATCAGTGTCCCCCCCCCTTCTTCTTCTGGTGTCTCACCTGGGATTTACCAGACTACACACACCATTCAACCTGTCCTTCTCCTGATCAGTGTCCCCCCCCCCCCTTCTTCTTCTGGTGTCTCACCTGGGATTTAACAGAGTACACACCCCATTCAACCTGTCCTTCTCCTGATCAGTGCCCCCCCCCTTCTTCTTCTGGTGTCTCACCTGGGATTTACCAGACTACACACACCATTCAACCTGTCCTTCTCCTGATCAGTGTCCCCCCCCCCCTTCTTCTTCTGGTGTCTCACCTGGGATTTACCAGAGTACACACACCATTCAACCTGTCCTTCTCCTGATCAGTGTCCCCCCCCCTTCTTCTTCTGGTGTCTCACCTGGGATTTAACAGACTACACACACCATTCAACCTGTCCTTCTCCTGATCAGTGCCCCCCCCTTCTTCTTCTGGTGTCTCACCTGGGATTTACCAGACTACACACACCATTCAACCTGTCCTTCTCCTGATCAGTGTCCCCCCCCCCTTCTTCTTCTGGTGTCTCACCTGGGATTTACCAGACTACACACACCATTCAACCTGTCCTTCTCCTGATCAGTGCCCCCCCCTTCTTCTTCTGGTGTCTCACCTGGGATTTACCAGACTACACACACCATTCAACCTGTCCTTCTCCTGATCAGTGCCCCCCCCCCCCTTCTTCTTCTGGTGTCTCACCTGGGATTTACGAGACTACACACACCATTCAACCTGTCCTTCTCCTGATCAGTGTCCCCCCCCCTTCTTCTTCTGGTGTCTCACCTGGGATTTACCAGACTACACACACCATTCAACCTGTCCTTCTCCTGATCAGTGTCCCCCCCCCCTTCTTCTTCTGGTGTCTCACCTGGGATTTAACAGACTACACACACCATTCAACCTGTCCTTCTCCTGATCAGTGTCCCCACCCTTCTTCTTCTGGTGTCTCACCTGGGATTTAACAGACTACACATACCATTCAACCTGTCCTTCTCCTGATCAGTGTCCCCCCCCCTTCTTCTTCTGGTGTCTCACCTGGGATTTAACAGACTACACACACCATTCAACCTGTCCTTCTCCTGATCAGTGCCCCCCCCCTTCTTCTTCTGGTGTCTCACCTGGGATTTACCAGACTACACACACCATTCAACCTGTCCTTCTCCTGATCAGTGTCCCCCCCCCTTCTTCTTCTTCTGGTGTCTCACCTGGGATTTAACAGACTACACACACCATTCAACCTGTCCTTCTCCTGATCAGTGTCCCCACCCTTCTTCTTCTTGTGTCTCAC
>NC_079224.1:49779148-49783130 GCF_029633865.1 Lampris incognitus
TATCATTCACTTCATGATAACAAGTCCTGTATCAGGACCACTTTATTTATCATTCACTTCATGATGACAAGTCCTGTATCAGGACCACTTTATTTATCATTCACTTCATGATGACAAGTCCTGTATCAGGACCACTTTATTTATCATTCACTTCATGATGACAAGTCCTGTATCGGGACCACTTTATTTATCATTCACTTCATGATGACTAGTCCTGTATCAGGACCACTTTATTTATCATTCACTTCATGATAACAAGTCCTGTATCAGGACCACTTTATTTATCATTCACTTCATGATGACAAGTCCTGTATCAGGACCACTTTATTTATCATTCACTTCATGATGACAAGTCCTGTATCAGGACCACTTTATTTATCATTCACTTCATGATGACAAGTCCTGTATCGGGACCACTTTATTTATCATTCACTTCATAATGACAAGTCCTGTATCAGGACCACTTTATTTATCATTCACTTCATGATGACAAGTTTATCATTCACTTCATGATGACTAGTCCTGTATCGGGACCACTTTATTTATCATTAACTTCATGATGACAAGTCCTGTATCAGGACCACTTTATTTATCATTCACTTCATGATGACAAGTCCTGTATCAGGACCACTTTATTTATCATTCACTTCATGATGACAAGTCCTGTATCAGGACCACTTTATTTATCATTCACTTCATGATGACAAGTCCTGTATCGGGACCACTTTATTTATCATTCACTTCATGATGACTAGTCCTGTATCAGGACCACTTTATTTATCATTCACTTCATGATAACAAGTCCTGTATCAGGACCACTTTATTTATCATTCACTTCATGATGACTAGTCCTGTATCAGGACCACTTTATTTATCATTCACTTCATGATAACAAGTCCTGTATCAGGACCACTTTATTTATCATTCACTTCATGATGACAAGTCCTGTATCAGGACCACTTTATTTATCATTCACTTCATGATGACTAGTCCTGTATCGGGACCACTTTATTTATCATTAACTTCATGATGACAAGTCCTGTATCAGGACCACTTTATTTATCATTCACTTCATGATAACAAGTCCTGTATCAGGACCACTTTATTTATCATTCACTTCATGATGACTAGTCCTGATCAGGACCACTTTATTTATCATTCACTTCATAATGACAAGTCCTGTATCAGGACCACTTTATTTATCATTCACTTCATAATGACAAGTCCTGTATCAGGACCACTTTATTTATCATTCACTTCATGATGACAAGTTTATCATTCACTTCATGATGACTAGTCCTGTATCGGGACCACTTTATTTATCATTCACTTCATGATGACAAGTCCTTTATCAGGACCACTTTATTTATCATTCACTTCATGATGACTAGTCCTGTATCGGGACCACTTTATTTATCATTCACTTCATGATAACAAGTCCTGTATCGGGACCACTTTATTTATCATTCACTTCATGATGACAAGTCCTGTATCGGGACCACTTTATTAATCATTCACTTCATGATGACAAGTCCTGTATCGGGACCACTTTATTTATCATTCACTTCATGATAACAAGTCCTGTATCGGGACCACTTTATTTATCATTCACTTCATGATAACAAGTCCTGTATCGGGACCACTTTATTTATCATTCACTTCATGATGACAAGTCCTGTATCGGGACCACTTTATTAATCATTCACTTCATGATGACAAGACCTGTATCGGGACCACTTTATTTATCATTCACTTCATGATGACAAGTCCTGTATCGGGACCACTTTATTTATCATTCACTTCATGATGACAAGTCCTGTATCGGGACCACTTTATTTATCATTCACTTCATGATGACAAGTCCTGTATCGGGACCACTTTATTTATCATTCACTTCATGATGACTAGTCCTGTATCGGGACCACTTTATTTATCATTCACTTCATGATGACAAGTCCTGTATCGGGACCACTTTATTTATCATTCACTTCATGATGACAAGTCCTGTATCGGGACCACTTTATTTATCATTCACTTCATGATGACAAGTCCTGTATCGGGACCACTTTATTTATCATTCACTTCATGATGACTAGTCCTGTATCAGGACCACTTTATTTATCATTCACTTCATGATGACTAGTCCTGATCAGGACCACTTTATTTATCATTCACTTCATGATGACAAGTCCTGTATCGGGACCACTTTATTTATCATTCACTTCATGATGACAAGTCCTGTATCGGGACCACTTTATTTATCATTCACTTCATGATGACAAGTCCTGTATCAGGACCACTTTATTTATCATTCACTTCATGATGACTAGTCCTGTATCGGGACCACTTTATTTATCATTCACTTCATGATGACAAGTCCTGTATCGGGACCACTTTATTTATCATTCACTTCATGATGACTAGTCCTGTATCAGGACCACTTTATTTATCATTCACTTCATGATGACTAGTCCTGTATCAGGACCACTTTATTTATCATTCACTTCATGATGACTAGTCCTGATCAGGACCACTTTATTTATCATTCACTTCATGATGACAAGTCCTGTATCGGGACCACTTTATTTATCATTCACTTCATGATGACTAGTCCTGTATCGGGACCACTTTATTTATCATTCACTTCATGATGACAAGTCCTGTATCAGGACCACTTTATTTATCATTCACTTCATGATGACAAGTCCTGTATCGGGACCACTTTATTTATCATTCACTTCATGATGACTAGTCCTGTATCAGGACCACTTTATTTATCATTCACTTCATGATAACAAGTCCTGTATCAGGACCACTTTATTTATCATTCACTTCATGATGACTAGTCCTGATCAGGACCACTTTATTTATCATTCACTTCATAATGACAAGTCCTGTATCAGGACCACTTTATTTATCATTCACTTCATGATGACTAGTCCTGTATCGGGACCACTTTATTTATCATTAACTTCATGATGACAAGTCCTGTATCAGGACCACTTTATTTATCATTCACTTCATGATAACAAGTCCTGTATCAGGACCACTTTATTTATCATTCACTTCATGATGACTAGTCCTGATCAGGACCACTTTATTTATCATTCACTTCATAATGACAAGTCCTGTATCAGGACCACTTTATTTATCATTCACTTCATAATGACAAGTCCTGTATCAGGACCACTTTATTTATCATTCACTTCATGATGACAAGTTTATCATTCACTTCATGATGACTAGTCCTGTATCGGGACCACTTTATTTATCATTCACTTCATGATGACAAGTCCTTTATCAGGACCACTTTATTTATCATTCACTTCATGATGACTAGTCCTGTATCGGGACCACTTTATTTATCATTCACTTCATGATAACAAGTCCTGTATCGGGACCACTTTATTTATCATTCACTTCATGATGACAAGTCCTGTATCGGGACCACTTTATTAATCATTCACTTCATGATGACAAGTCCTGTATCGGGACCACTTTATTTATCATTCACTTCATGATAACAAGTCCTGTATCGGGACCACTTTATTTATCATTCACTTCATGATAACAAGTCCTGTATCGGGACCACTTTATTTATCATTCACTTCATGATGACAAGTCCTGTATCGGGACCACTTTATTAATCATTCACTTCATGATGACAAGTCCTGTATCGGGACCACTTTATTTATCATTCACTTCATGATGACAAGTCCTGTATCGGGACCACTTTATTTATCATTCACTTCATGATGACAAGTCCTGTATCGGGACCACTTTATTTATCATTCACTTCATGATGACAAGTCCTGTATCGGGACCACTTTATTTATCATTCACTTCATGATGACTAGTCCTGTATCGGGACCACTTTATTTATCATTCACTTCATGATGACAAGTCCTGTATCGGGACCACTTTATTTATCATTCACTTCATGATGACAAGTCCTGTATCGGGACCACTTTATTTATCATTC
>NC_079224.1:49790830-49830830 GCF_029633865.1 Lampris incognitus
TGAGCCTGTGGAAGTAAAACCAGGACGTTATTACTGAGCCTGGGGAGGTAAAACCAGGACGTTATTACTGAGCCTGGGGAAGTAAAACCAGGACATTATTACTGAGCCTGTGGAGGTAAAACCAGGACGTTATTACTGAGCCTGTGGAAGTAAAACCAGGACATTATTACTGAGCCTGTGGAAGTAAAACCAGGACATTATTACTGAGCCTTGGGGAAGTAAAACCAGGACATTATTACTGAGCCTTGGGGAAGTAAAACCAGGACGTTATTACTGAGCCTGTGGAAGTAAAACCAGGACGTTATTACTGAGCCTGGGGAAGTAAAACCAGGACGTTATTACTGAGCCTTGGGGAAGTAAAACCAGGACGTTATTACTGAGCCTGGGGAAGTAAAACCAGGACGTTATTACTGAGCCTTGGGGAAGTAAAACCAGGACATTATTACTGAGCCTTGGGGAAGTAAAACCAGGACGTTATTACTGAGCCTGTGGAAGTAAAACCAGGACGTTATTACTGAGCCTGTGGAAGTAAAACCAGGACATTATTACTGAGCCTGGGGAAGTAAAACCAGGACGTTATTACTGAGCCTGTGGAAGTAAAACCAGGACGTTATTACTGAGCCTGTGGAAGTAAAACCAGGACATTATTACTGAGCCTGGGGAAGTAAAACCAGGACGTTATTACTGAGCCTGGGGAAGTAAAACCAGGACGTTATTACTGAGCCTTGGGGAAGTAAAACCAGGGCGTTATTACTGAGCCTTGGGGAAGTAAAACCAGGACGTTATTACTGAGCCTGGGGAAGTAAAACCAGGACGTTATTACTGAGCCTTGGGGAAGTAAAACCAAGGACGTTATTACTGAGCCTGTGGAAGTAAAACCAGGACATTATTACTGAGCCTGTGGAAGTAAAACCAGGACATTATTACTGAACCTGTGGAAGTAAAACCAGGACATTATTACTGAGCCTTGGGGAAGTAAAACCAGGACGTTATTACTGAGCCTGGGGAAGTAAAACCAGGACGTTATTACTGAGCCTGGGGAAGTAAAACCAGGACGTTATTACTGAGCCTGGGGAAGTAAAACCAGGACGTTATTACTGAGCCTGGGGAAGTAAAACCAGGACGTTATTACTGAGCCTGGGGAAGTAAAACCAGGACGTTATTACTGAGCCTGTGGAAGTAAAACCAGGACGTTATTACTGAGCCTGGGGAAGTAAAACCAGGACGTTATTACTGAGCCTGTGGAAGTAAAACCAGGACGTTATTACTGAGCCTGTGGAGGTAAAACCAGGACGTTATTACTGAGCCTGGGGAAGTAAAACCAGGACGTTATTACTGAGCCTGTGGAAGTAAAACCAGGACATTATTACTGAGCCTTGGGGAAGTAAAACCAGGACATTATTACTGAGCCTTGGGGAAGTAAAACCAGGACATTATTACTGAGCCTGTGGAAGTAAAACCAGGACATTATTACTGAGCCTGGGGAAGTAGAACCAGGACGTTATTACTGAGCCTGGGGAAGTAAAACCAGGACGTTATTACTGAGCCTGGGGAAGTAAAACCAGGACATTATTACTGAGCCTGGGGAAGTAAAACCAGGACGTTATTACTGAGCCTGGGGAAGTAAAACCAGGACGTTATTACTGAGCCTGGGGAAGTAAAACCAGGACATTATTACTGAGCCTGTGGAAGTAAAACCAGGACGTTATTACTGAACCTGGGGAAGTAAAACCAGGACGTTATTACTGAGCCTTGGGGAAGTAAAACCAGGACGTTATTACTGAGCCTGTGGAAGTAAAACCAGTACGTTATTACTGAGCCTGTGGAAGTAAAACCAGGACATTATTACTGAGCCTGGGGAAGTAAAACCAGGACGTTATTACTGAGCCTGGGGAAGTAAAACCAGGACATTATTACTGAGCCTTGGGGAAGTAAAACCAGGACATTATTACTGAGCCTTGGGGAAGTAAAACCAGGACGTTATTACTGAGCCTGTGGAAGTAAAACCAGGACGTTATTACTGAGCCTGGGGAAGTAAAACCAGGACGTTATTACTGAGCCTTGGGGAAGTAAAACCAGGACGTTATTACTGAGCCTGGGGAAGTAAAACCAGGACGTTATTACTGAGCCTTGGGGAAGTAAAACCAGGACATTATTACTGAGCCTTGGGGAAGTAAAACCAGGACGTTATTACTGAGCCTGTGGAAGTAAAACCAGGACGTTATTACTGAGCCTGTGGAAGTAAAACCAGGACATTATTACTGAGCCTGGGGAAGTAAAACCAGGACGTTATTACTGAGCCTGTGGAAGTAAAACCAGGACGTTATTACTGAGCCTGTGGAAGTAAAACCAGGACATTATTACTGAGCCTGGGGAAGTAAAACCAGGACGTTATTACTGAGCCTGGGGAAGTAAAACCAGGACGTTATTACTGAGCCTTGGGGAAGTAAAACCAGGACGTTATTACTGAGCCTTGGGGAAGTAAAACCAGGACGTTATTACTGAGCCTGGGGAAGTAAAACCAGGACGTTATTACTGAGCCTGTGGAAGTAAAACCAGGACATTATTACTGAGCCTGTGGAAGTAAAACCAGGACATTATTACTGAACCTGTGGAAGTAAAACCAGGACATTATTACTGAGCCTGTGGAAGTAAAACCAAGGACGTTATTACTGAGCCTGTGGAAGTAAAACCAGGACATTATTACTGAGCCTGTGGAAGTAAAACCAGGACATTATTACTGAACCTGTGGAAGTAAAACCAGGACATTATTACTGAGCCTGGGGAAGTAAAACCAGGACGTTATTACTGAGCCTGGGGAAGTAAAACCAGGACGTTATTACTGAGCCTGGGGAAGTAAAACCAGGACATTATTACTGAGCCTGTGGAGGTAAAACCAGGACGTTATTACTGAGCCTGGGGAAGTAAAACCAGGACGTTATTACTGAGCCTGGGGAAGTAAAACCAGGACGTTATTACTGAGCCTGGGGAAGTAAAACCAGGACGTTATTACTGAGCCTGTGGAAGTAAAACCAGGACGTTATTACTGAGCCTGGGGAAGTAAAACCAGGACGTTATTACTGAGCCTGTGGAAGTAAAACCAGGACGTTATTACTGAGCCTGTGGAGGTAAAACCAGGACGTTATTACTGAGCCTGGGGAAGTAAAACCAGGACGTTATTACTGAGCCTGTGGAAGTAAAACCAGGACATTATTACTGAGCCTTGGGGAAGTAAAACCAGGACATTATTACTGAGCCTTGGGGAAGTAAAACCAGGACATTATTACTGAGCCTGTGGAAGTAAAACCAGGACATTATTACTGAGCCTGGGGAAGTAGAACCAGGACGTTATTACTGAGCCTGGGGAAGTAAAACCAGGACGTTATTACTGAGCCTGGGGAAGTAAAACCAGGACATTATTACTGAGCCTGGGGAAGTAAAACCAGGACGTTATTACTGAGCCTGGGGAAGTAAAACCAGGACGTTATTACTGAGCCTGGGGAAGTAAAACCAGGACATTATTACTGAGCCTGTGGAAGTAAAACCAGGACGTTATTACTGAACCTGGGGAAGTAAAACCAGGACGTTATTACTGAGCCTTGGGGAAGTAAAACCAGGACGTTATTACTGAGCCTGTGGAAGTAAAACCAGTACGTTATTACTGAGCCTGTGGAAGTAAAACCAGGACATTATTACTGAGCCTGGGGAAGTAAAACCAGGACGTTATTACTGAGCCTGGGGAAGTAAAACCAGGACGTTATTACTGAGCCTGGGGAAGTAAAACCAGGACGTTATTACTGAGCCTTGGGGAAGTAAAACCAGGACGTTATTACTGAGCCTGGGGAAGTAAAACCAGGACGTTATTACTGAGCCTGGGGAAGTAAAACCAGGACGTTATTACTGAGCCTGTGGAAGTAAAACCAGGACGTTATTACTGAGCCTGTGGAAGTAAAACCAGGACATTATTACTGAGCCTGTGGAAGTAAAACCAGGACGTTATTACTGAGCCTGGGGAAGTAAAACCAGGACGTTATTACTGAGCCTGTGGAAGTAAAACCAGGACGTTATTACTGAGCCTGTGGAAGTAAAACCAGGACGTTATTACTGAGCCTGGGGAAGTAAAACCAGGACGTTATTACTGAGCCTGGGGAAGTAAAACCAGGACGTTATTACTGAGCCTGGGGAAGTAAAACCAGGACGTTATTACTGAGCCTGTGGAAGTAAAACCAGGACGTTATTACTGAGCCTGTGGAAGTAAAACCAGGACGTTATTACTGAGCCTGGGGAAGTAAAACCAGGACGTTATTACTGAACCTGGGGAAATAAAACCAGGACGTTATTACTGAGCCTGGGGAAGTAAAACCAGGACGTTATTACTGAGCCTGTGGAAGTAAAACCAGGACGTTATTACTGAGCCTGGGGAAGTAAAACCAGGACGTTATTACTGAGCCTGGGGAAGTAAAACCAGGACGTTATTACTGAGCCTGTGGAAGTAAAACCAGGACGTTATTACTGAGCCTGTGGAAGTAAAACCAGGACGTTATTACTGAGCCTGTGGAAGTAAAACCAGGACGTTACCAGGACATTATTACTGAGCCTGGGGAAGTAAAACCAGGACGTTATTACTGAGCCTGGGGAAGTAAAACCAGGACGTTATTACGGAGCCTGGGGAAGTAAAACCAGGACGTTATTACTGAGCCTGTGGAACTAAAACCAGGACGTTATTACGGAGCATGTGGAAGTAAAACCAGGACGTTATTACGGAGCCTGTGGAAGTAAAACCAGGACGTTATTACGGAGCCTGTGGAAGTAAAACCAGGACGTTATTACGGAACCTGTGGAAGTAAAACCAGGACGTTATTACTGAGCCTGGGGAAGTAAAACCAGGACGTTATTACTGAGCCTGGGGAAGTAAAACCAGGACGTTATTACTGAGCCTGGGGAAGTAAAACCAGGACGTTATTACTGAGCCTGGGGAAGTAAAACCAGGACGTTATTACTGAGCCTGGGGAAGTAAAACCAGGACGTTATTACTGAGCCTGTGGAAGTAAAACCAGGACGTTATTACTGAGCCTGGGGAAGTAAAACCAGGACGTTATTACTGAGCCTGGGGAAGTAAAACCAGGACGTTATTACTGAGCCTGTGGAAGTAAAACCAGGACGTTATTACTGAGCCTGTGGAAGTAAAACCAGGACGTTATTACTGAGCCTGGGGAAGTAAAACCAGGACGTTATTACTGAGCCTGTGGAAGTAAAACCAGGACGTTATTACTGAGCCTGGGGAAGTAAAACCAGGACATTATTACTGAGCCTGTGGAAGTAAAACCAGGACGTTATTACTGAGCCTGTGGAAGTAAAACCAGGACATTATAACTGAGTCCGGGGAAGTAAAACCAGGACATTATTACTGAGCCTGGGGAAGTAAAACCAGGACCTTATTACTGAGCCTGGGGAAGTAAAACCAGGACGTTATTACTGAGCCTGGGGAAGTAAAACCAGGACGTTATTACTGAGCCTGGGGAAGTAAAACCAGGACGTTATTACTGAGCCTGTGGAAGTAAAACCAGGACGTTATTACTGAGCCTGTGGAAGTAAAACCAGGACGTTATTACTGAGCCTGTGGAAGTAAAACCAGGACGTTATTACGGAGCCTGGGGAAGTAAAACCAGGACGTTATTACGGAACCTGTGGAAGTAAAACCAGGACGTTATTACTGAGCCTGGGGAAGTAAAACCAGGACGTTATTACTGAGCCTGTGGAAGTAAAACCAGGACGTTATTACTGAGCCTTGGGGAAGTAAAACCAGGACGTTATTACTGAGCCTGGGGAAGTAAAACCAGGACGTTATTACTGAGCCTGGGGAAGTAAAACCAGGACGTTATTACTGAGCCTGTGGAAGTAAAACCAGGACATTATTACTGAGCCTGGGGAAGTAAAACCAGGACGTTATTACTGAGCCTGGGGAAGTAAAACCAGGACGTTATTACTGAGCCTGGGGAAGTAAAACCAGGACGTTATTACTGAGCCTGTGGAAGTAAAACCAGGACATTATTACTGAGCCTGTGGAAGTAAAACCAGGACATTATTACTGAGCCTGTGGAAGTAAAACCAGGACATTATTACTGAGCCTGGGGAAGTAAAACCAGGACATTATTACTGAACCTGGGGAAGTAAAACCAGGACATTATTACTGAGCCTGGGGAAGTAAAACCAGGACATTATTACTGAGCCTGGGGAAGTAAAACCAGGACATTATTACTGAGCCTGGGGAACTAAAACCAGGACGTATAGTACTGGGAAGTAGAGTGTTTCTTGTATGTTACTGGGTAGTACAGTGTTTCTTGTATAGTTCTGGGTAGTAGGGTGTTTCTTGTATATTACTGGGTAGCAGAGTGTTCCTTGTATAGTGCTGGGTAGCAGAGTGTTCCTTGTATAGTGCTTGGTAGTAGAGTGTTTCTTGTATATTACTGGTTAGTAGAGTGTTTCTTGTATATTACTGGGTTGTAGAGTGTTTCTTGTATGGTACTGGATAGTACAGTGTTTCTTGTATATTACTGGGTAGTACAGTGTTTCTTGTGTATTACTGTGTAGTAGAGTGTTTCTTGAATATTACTGGGTAGTAGAGTGTTTCTTGTTTATTACTGGGTAGTACAATGTTTCTTATATATTACTAGGTAGTAGAGTGTTTTATGTGTATTACTGGGTAGTAGATTGTTTCTTGTATATTACTGGGTAGTAGAGTGTTTCTTGTGTAGTACTGGGTAGTAGATTGTTTCTTGTATATTACTGGGTAGTAGAGTGTTTCTTGTGTAGTACTGGGTAGTGGAGTGTTTCTTGTGTAGTACTGGGTAGTACAGTGTTTCTTGCTGTGAACATTATGTGTGCTGTGTTAAATTCTACTAAATCCCTGAACTTCAAGGTGCTTGACCAAAGAAATATCTTGTTGGTGAATTCACCGGTTGACAAACGTACCACTTTTTTTCTTTTCCTTCCCTTTTCTTTTCTTTTCTCCTCCAGCAGGTCTACACTCCTCCTCCCTCCCGTCACCATAAAGGCGCTAATGAAGATGAAGATGACGAAGAGCAGGACTTGAATAAGACTCTGGGGATCGAGAGCTTCCAGCAGGTTCTGTTTCCTTCGGGCCACCGGCCACTGCAGAAACACCGACTGTACAGCGAGCAGGACTTTGAGGGTCTGACTACCCCCCCCCCCCCAACTCAGCACCTCTTTTAACGAAATGCCAACTTCTCTGCTGACTCCTGACTTCTGACTGACCTCTGAACTCTGACCTCTAACCTCATCCCCCATGACCCTCAGTTAACAGGAGAGCTCTTTTGTCTTCTGCTGGTCTTGTGGTTGATTTATTTAGATCGACACTATTGCTGTAGCCAGCTCTACAACTATCATTACTACTACTACTACTAACATTAGTACTGCTACTACTACTGATACTACTACTACTACTACTACTATTATAGTACTACTACTACTAATACATCTGCTACCACTACTACTACTACTAACACTAGTACTGCTGCTACTACTAATACTACTGCTACTACTACTACTGCTACTACTACCTTTACTGCTACTACTACTAACATTAATACTGCTACTACTATTAATACTACTGCTGCTACTACTACTAATACTATTGCTGCTACTAATACTGCTACTAATACTAATACTACTGCTGCTACTACTACTACTACTACCATTACTACTGCTACTACTAGTCAAGTCAAGTTTATATATATAGCACATTTAAAACAACCACAGTTGAACCAAAGTGCTGCACAATTTTAAAATACAATATAAAATAAGTGACATATATGAATATAAAATATATGTAAAGAAGACATAATAAAATAAAGAATATAAAATGTAAAAAATAAAACACAAGAGTAAAACTATATTTGCACAATAAAATCACGGTGTCAAGCTCAACTTGAATTGAATGCCAGCGAGAAGAGGTGGGTCTTTAACAAAGATTTAAAAGTCTCTGGGGTCTGAGCAGATCTTCCGTGTACTGGTAAATTGTTCCAGAGATCAGGGGCAGCAACTGCAAAGGCTCTGTCACCCCTGTTCTTAAGCCTGGATCCCGGAACATGTAACATGTACTAGTAACATATACTACTAATACTACTGCTACTAGTAATACTGCTACGACTCTAATACTACTGCTACTACTAATACTACTGTTACTACTACTGCTACTAACATTAGTACTGCTAATACTACTGCTACTACTACTAATAATAATACTGCTACTGACATTAGTACTGCTGCTGCTACTACTACTACTACTACTGCTACTACTACTAATACTGCTAGTACTGCTTATGCTACTACTACTACTGCTACTACTACTACTACTGCTACTACTGCTACTACTACTAATAATGCTACTACTAATACTGCTACTACCACTGCTGCTACTACTAATACTACTGCTACTACTACTAATGGCATTAGTCAAATCAGTCAATTTTGTTTTTGTAGCCCAAAATCACAGTAGTCGTGAAGGGCTTTACAGTCAGCACAATATACGACAATATGCGACAATATATGACCATATGCAACACCCCTACTGGCCCCCAGCACAGATAAGAGTGTACTGGTCCCCCAGCACAGGTAAGAATATACTGGACCCCCAGCACAGATAAGAATATACTGGCCCCCCAGCACAGATAGGAATATACTGGACCCCATGCACAGATAGGAATATACTGGACCCCCAGCACAGATAGGAATATACTGGACCCCCAGCACAGATAGGAATATACTGGCCCCCCAGCACAGATAAGAATATACTGGCCCCCCAGCACAGGTAAGAATATACTGGACCCCCAGCACAGATAAGAATATACTGGCCCCCCAGCACAGATAGGAATATACTGGACCCCAAGCACAGATAGGAATATACTGGACCCCAAGCACAGATAGGAATATACTGGACCCCAAGCACAGATAGGAATATACTGGACCCCCAGCACAGGTAAGAATATACTGGTCCCCCAGCACAGATAGGAATATACTGGACCCCCAGCACAGATAAGAATATACTGGACCCCAAGCACAGATAGGAATATACTGGACCCCAAGCACAGATAGGAATATACTGGACCCCAAGCACAGATAGGAATATACTGGACCCCCAGCACAGATAGGAATATACTGGACCCCCAGCACAGGTAAGAATATACTGGACCCCAAGCACAGATAGGAATATACTGGACCCCCAGCACAGGTAAGAATATACTGGGCCCCCAGCACAGATAGGAATATACTGGACCCCCAGCACAGATAAGAATATACTGGACCCCAAGCACAGATAGGAATATACTGGACCCCCAGCACAGGTAAGAATATACTGGCCCCCCAGCACAGATAAGAATATACTGGTCCCCCAGCACAGATAGGAATATACTGGACCCCCAGCACAGATAAGAATATACTGGCCCACAGCACAGATAAGAGTGTACTGGACCTCAAGCACAGATAGGAATATACTAGACCCCCAGCACAGATAGGAATATACTGGACCCCCAGCACAGGTAAGAATATACTGGCCCCCCAGCACAGGTAAGAATATACTGGCACCTAGCACAGATAAGAATATACTGGTCCCCCAGCACAGGTAAGAATATACTGGCCCCCCAGCACAGATAAGAATATACTGGCCCCCCAGCACAGATAGGAATATACTGGACCCCCAGCACAGGTAAGAATATACTGGACCCCCAACACAGATAAGAATATACTGGACCCCCAGCACAGGTAAGAATATACTGCCCCCCCAGCACAGATAAGAATATACTGCCCCCCCAGCACAGATAAGAATATACTGGTCTTCCAGCACAGATAAGAATATACTGGACCTCCAGCACAGGTAAGAATATACTGGCCCCCCAGCAAAGATAAGAATATACTGGTCTTCCAGCACAGATAAGAATATACTGGACCCCAAGCACAGGTAAGAATATACTGGACCCCCAGCACAGGTAAGAATATACTGGCCCCTCAGCACAGATAAGAATATACTGGCCCCCCAGCACAGCTAAGAATATACTGGGCCCTCAGCAAAGATAAGAATATACTGGCCCCCCAGCACAGATAAGAATACACTGGCCCCCCAGCACAGATAGGAATATACTGGCCCCCCAGCAAAGATAAGAATATATTGGACCCCCAGCACAGATAAGAATATACTGGCCCCCCAGCACAGATAGGAATATACTGGACCCCAAGCACACATAGGAATATACTGGACCCCAAGCACAGATAGGAATATACTGGACCCCCAGCACAGGTAAGAATATACTGGTCCCCCAGCACAGATAGGAATATACTGGACCCCAAGCACAGATAGGAATATACTGGACCCCAAGCACAGATAGGAATATACTGGACCCCCAGCACAGATAGGAATATACTGGACCCCCAGCACAGGTAAGAATATATTGGCCCCCCAGCACAGATAAGAATATACTGGGCCCCCAGCACAGGTAAGAATATACTGGTCCCCCAGCACAGATAGGAATATACTGGACCCCCAGCACAGATAAGAATATACTGGACCCCAAGCACAGATAGGAATATACTGGACCCCAAGCACAGATAGGAATATACTGGACCCCAAGCACAGATAGGAATATACTGGACCCCCAGCACAGATAGGAATATACTGGACCCCCAGCACAGGTAAGAATATACTGGACCCCAAGCACAGATAGGAATATACTGGACCCCCAGCACAGGTAAGAATATACTGGTCCCCCAGCACAGATAGGAATATACTGGACCCCCAGCACAGATAAGAATATACTGGACCCCAAGCACAGATAGGAATATACTGGACCCCCAGCACAGGTAAGAATATACTGGCCCCCCAGCACAGATAAGAATATACTGGTCCCCCAGCACAGATAGGAATATACTGGACCCCCAGCAAGATAAGAATATACTGGCCCCCAGCACAGATAAGAGTGTACTGGACCTCAAGCACAGATAGGAATATACTAGACCCCCAGCACAGATAGGAATATACTGGACCCCCAGCACAGGTAAGAATATACTGGCCCCCCATTACAGATAGGAATATACTGGACCCCCAGCACAGGTAAGAATATACTGGCACCTAGCACAGATAAGAATATACTGGTCCCCCAGCACAGGTAAGAATATACTGGCCCCCCAGCACAGATAAGAATATACTGGCCCCCCAGCACAGGTAAGAATATATTGGACCCCCAGCACAGGTAAGAATATACTGGTCCCCCAGCACAGATAGGAATATACTGGACCCCCAGCACAGATAAGAATATACTGGCCCCCCTGCACAGATAAGAGTGTACTGGACCTCAAGCACAGATAGGAATATACTGGACCCCCAGCACAGATAGGAATATACTGGACCCCCAGCACAGATAAGAATATACTGGCCCCCCAGCACAGATAGGAATATACTGGACCCCCAGCACAGGTAAGAATATACTGGCCCCCCAGCACAGATAAGAATATACTGGCCCCCCAGCACAGATAGGAATATACTGGACCCCCAGCACAGGCAAGAATATACTGGACCCCCAGCACAGGTAAGAATATACTGGCCCCCCAGCACAGATAAGAATATACTGGACCCCCAGCACAGGTAAGAATATACTGGCCCCCAGCACAGATAGGAATATACTGGACCCCCAGCACAGGTAAGAATATACTGGACCCCCAGCACAGATAAGAATATACTGGACCCCCAGCACAGGTAAGAATATACTGCCCCCCCAGCACAGATAAGAATATACTGGCCCCCCAGCACAGATAAGAATATACTGGTCCCCCAGCACAGGTAAGAATATACTGGCCCCCCAGCAAAGATAAGAATATACTGGTCTTCCAGCACAGATAAGAATATACTGGACCTCCAGCACAGGTAAGAATATACTGGACCCCCAGCACAGGTAAGAATATACTGGCCCCTCAGCACAGATAAGAATATACTGGCCCCCCAGCACAGCTAAGAATATACTGGACCCTCAGCAAAGATAAGAATACACTGGCCCCCCAGCAAAGATAAGAATATATTGGAGCCCCAGCACAGATAAGAATATGCTGGTCCCCCAGCACAGGTAAGAATATACTGGCCCCCCAGCACAGATTAGAATATACTGGTCTTCCAGCACAGATAGGAATATACTGGCCCCCAGCAAAGATAAGAATATATTGGCCCCCCAGCACAGGTAGGAATATACTGCCCCCCCAGCACAGATAAGAATATACTGGACCCCCAGCACAGATAGGAATATACTGGCCCCCCAGCAAAGATAAGAATATATTGGCCCTCCAGCACAGATAGGAATATACTGGCCCTCCAGCACAGGTAAGAATATACTGGACCCCCAGCACAGATAAGAATATACTGGCCCCCCAGCACAGATAGGAATATACTGGACCCCATGCACAGATAGGAATATACTGGACCCCCAGCACAGATAGGAATATACTGGACCCCCAGCACAGATAGGAATATACTGGCCCCCCAGCACAGATAAGAATATACTGGCCCCCCAGCACAGGTAAGAATATACTGGACCCCCAGCACAGATAAGAATATACTGGCCCCCCAGCACAGATAGGAATATACTGGACCCCAAGCACAGATAGGAATATACTGGACCCCAAGCACAGATAGGAATATACTGGACCCCAAGCACAGATAGGAATATACTGGACCCCCAGCACAGGTAAGAATATACTGGTCCCCCAGCACAGATAGGAATATACTGGACCCCCAGCACAGATAAGAATATACTGGACCCCAAGCACAGATAGGAATATACTGGACCCCAAGCACAGATAGGAATATACTGGACCCCAAGCACAGATAGGAATATACTGGACCCCCAGCACAGATAGGAATATACTGGACCCCCAGCACAGGTAAGAATATACTGGACCCCAAGCACAGATAGGAATATACTGGACCCCCAGCACAGGTAAGAATATACTGGGCCCCCAGCACAGATAGGAATATACTGGACCCCCAGCACAGATAAGAATATACTGGACCCCAAGCACAGATAGGAATATACTGGACCCCCAGCACAGGTAAGAATATACTGGCCCCCCAGCACAGATAAGAATATACTGGTCCCCCAGCACAGATAGGAATATACTGGACCCCCAGCACAGATAAGAATATACTGGCCCACAGCACAGATAAGAGTGTACTGGACCTCAAGCACAGATAGGAATATACTAGACCCCCAGCACAGATAGGAATATACTGGACCCCCAGCACAGGTAAGAATATACTGGCCCCCCAGCACAGGTAAGAATATACTGGCACCTAGCACAGATAAGAATATACTGGTCCCCCAGCACAGGTAAGAATATACTGGCCCCCCAGCACAGATAAGAATATACTGGCCCCCCAGCACAGATAGGAATATACTGGACCCCCAGCACAGGTAAGAATATACTGGACCCCCAACACAGATAAGAATATACTGGACCCCCAGCACAGGTAAGAATATACTGCCCCCCCAGCACAGATAAGAATATACTGCCCCCCCAGCACAGATAAGAATATACTGGTCTTCCAGCACAGATAAGAATATACTGGACCTCCAGCACAGGTAAGAATATACTGGCCCCCCAGCAAAGATAAGAATATACTGGTCTTCCAGCACAGATAAGAATATACTGGACCCCAAGCACAGGTAAGAATATACTGGACCCCCAGCACAGGTAAGAATATACTGGCCCCTCAGCACAGATAAGAATATACTGGCCCCCCAGCACAGCTAAGAATATACTGGGCCCTCAGCAAAGATAAGAATATACTGGCCCCCCAGCACAGATAAGAATACACTGGCCCCCCAGCACAGATAGGAATATACTGGCCCCCCAGCAAAGATAAGAATATATTGGACCCCCAGCACAGATAAGAATATACTGGCCCCCCAGCACAGATAGGAATATACTGGACCCCAAGCACACATAGGAATATACTGGACCCCAAGCACAGATAGGAATATACTGGACCCCCAGCACAGGTAAGAATATACTGGTCCCCCAGCACAGATAGGAATATACTGGACCCCAAGCACAGATAGGAATATACTGGACCCCAAGCACAGATAGGAATATACTGGACCCCCAGCACAGATAGGAATATACTGGACCCCCAGCACAGGTAAGAATATATTGGCCCCCCAGCACAGATAAGAATATACTGGGCCCCCAGCACAGGTAAGAATATACTGGTCCCCCAGCACAGATAGGAATATACTGGACCCCCAGCACAGATAAGAATATACTGGACCCCAAGCACAGATAGGAATATACTGGACCCCAAGCACAGATAGGAATATACTGGACCCCAAGCACAGATAGGAATATACTGGACCCCCAGCACAGATAGGAATATACTGGACCCCCAGCACAGGTAAGAATATACTGGACCCCAAGCACAGATAGGAATATACTGGACCCCCAGCACAGGTAAGAATATACTGGTCCCCCAGCACAGATAGGAATATACTGGACCCCCAGCACAGATAAGAATATACTGGACCCCAAGCACAGATAGGAATATACTGGACCCCCAGCACAGGTAAGAATATACTGGCCCCCCAGCACAGATAAGAATATACTGGTCCCCCAGCACAGATAGGAATATACTGGACCCCCAGCAAGATAAGAATATACTGGCCCCCAGCACAGATAAGAGTGTACTGGACCTCAAGCACAGATAGGAATATACTAGACCCCCAGCACAGATAGGAATATACTGGACCCCCAGCACAGGTAAGAATATACTGGCCCCCCATTACAGATAGGAATATACTGGACCCCCAGCACAGGTAAGAATATACTGGCACCTAGCACAGATAAGAATATACTGGTCCCCCAGCACAGGTAAGAATATACTGGCCCCCCAGCACAGATAAGAATATACTGGCCCCCCAGCACAGGTAAGAATATATTGGACCCCCAGCACAGGTAAGAATATACTGGTCCCCCAGCACAGATAGGAATATACTGGACCCCCAGCACAGATAAGAATATACTGGCCCCCCTGCACAGATAAGAGTGTACTGGACCTCAAGCACAGATAGGAATATACTGGACCCCCAGCACAGATAGGAATATACTGGACCCCCAGCACAGATAAGAATATACTGGCCCCCCAGCACAGATAGGAATATACTGGACCCCCAGCACAGGTAAGAATATACTGGCCCCCCAGCACAGATAAGAATATACTGGCCCCCCAGCACAGATAGGAATATACTGGACCCCCAGCACAGGCAAGAATATACTGGACCCCCAGCACAGGTAAGAATATACTGGCCCCCCAGCACAGATAAGAATATACTGGACCCCCAGCACAGGTAAGAATATACTGGCCCCCAGCACAGATAGGAATATACTGGACCCCCAGCACAGGTAAGAATATACTGGACCCCCAGCACAGATAAGAATATACTGGACCCCCAGCACAGGTAAGAATATACTGCCCCCCCAGCACAGATAAGAATATACTGGCCCCCCAGCACAGATAAGAATATACTGGTCCCCCAGCACAGGTAAGAATATACTGGCCCCCCAGCAAAGATAAGAATATACTGGTCTTCCAGCACAGATAAGAATATACTGGACCTCCAGCACAGGTAAGAATATACTGGACCCCCAGCACAGGTAAGAATATACTGGCCCCTCAGCACAGATAAGAATATACTGGCCCCCCAGCACAGCTAAGAATATACTGGACCCTCAGCAAAGATAAGAATACACTGGCCCCCCAGCAAAGATAAGAATATATTGGAGCCCCAGCACAGATAAGAATATGCTGGTCCCCCAGCACAGGTAAGAATATACTGGCCCCCCAGCACAGATTAGAATATACTGGTCTTCCAGCACAGATAGGAATATACTGGCCCCCAGCAAAGATAAGAATATATTGGCCCCCCAGCACAGGTAGGAATATACTGCCCCCCCAGCACAGATAAGAATATACTGGACCCCCAGCACAGATAGGAATATACTGGCCCCCCAGCAAAGATAAGAATATATTGGCCCTCCAGCACAGATAGGAATATACTGGCCCTCCAGCACAGATAGGAATATACTGGACCCCCAGCACAGATAAGAATATACTGGCCCCCCAGCACAGATAGGAATATACTGGCCCCCCAGCACAGATAGGAATATATTGGCCCTCCAGCACAGATAGGAATATACTGGCCCCCCAGCACAGATAAGAATATACTGGCCCCCCAGCACAGATAGGAATATACTGGCCCCCCAGCACAGATAAGAATATACTGGCCCCCCAGCACAGGTGGGAATATACTGGCCCCCCAGCACAGATAAGAAAACACACTGGAGAAAGCTTCTACGTTTGGCAGACATGCAACAAATGAACAACATATTCTAAAGTAACAGAAGTATAATATACCATCACAGATGACACACAGACGAGGTAATGTAGAACACATACAGTTAATGGATACAATGTAGCACACTTCAGGGTGCTGGGTAATTAGCTTGTAAAGAGAGTGCAAATTAAGTGAATTGTGACCATCCAAGACAACACCAGGAAGCCCACACATGCAGTCAAAAGCCAGCGGGACCCTGTGCCACAAAACCAGCTCTGCTCAGTGGGGCCCTGTGGAGAACAGAGTCCACATGAACACAGGTGCACTGAGGAGGCGCTGGTGTAGCGACCACGACCACCTCCGGCTGCCCACCCACAAACATGGACAATTGTGTCTGTAAGGGACACCTGACCAAGCCGGAGGTAACACGGGGATTCGAACTAGTGATCCCCATGTTGGTAGGCAGTGGAATAGACCGCTACACTACCCGGGCGCCCCTTCTCCCCAATTGTATCTGGCCGATTACCCCCACTTTTCCGAGCCTTCCTGGTCTCTGCTCCACCCCCTCTGCTGATCCGGGAGGGGGGAGGGCTGTGGACAACCACGTCTCCTCTGATCCATGTGGAGTCACCAGCCGCTTCTTTTCACCTGACAGTGAGGAGTTTCACCAGGGGGACGTAGCGCGTGGGAAGCTCATGCTATTCCCCCCAATTCCCCCTCCCCCCTGAACAGGCGCCACAACTGACCAGAGTAGGCGCTAGTGCAGCGACCAGGATACTTCCGGCTTCCCACTTCCACATCCGGCTTCCCACCTGCAGACACGGCCAATTGTGTCTTTAGGGATGCCCAACAAAGCCGGAGGTAACATGGGAATTCAAACCGGGATCCTCGTGTTGGTAAGCAACGGAATAGACCGCTATGCTGCCCGGATGCCCCTATCTATACTTACTATAACACTATACAATAAGGAAACGTGTGTTTGGTGGATTATTTCTTTGTTGTAACAATGCTTCTTGGCAATAAATCTTATACCGTTGGAAAGCCTGTTTATTTCCCTTTTAAATGGCGCCACATTTGTAAGGAACATGCATTTGTGGGATGAGCAGCAGAGCTGAGTACCCCAGGTGCTGACCATCAGCTGCCTGATAGAAGATGTATTGCCAAGAAGCATCGTTACCGCAAAGAAATAATCTACCAAACACACATTTCCTTACTTTTTGTGCTAAGTTTAATATCATTATTATTATTATTATCATTATTATTATTGTGTGGAGTTTGCATGTTCTCCCCGTGTCTGCGTGGGTTTCCTCTGGTTGTTCGGGGTTTCTCCCACCATCAATTAGACATGGATGTTAGGTTTAATACTCCTTTCTGTGTCCCTGAGCAAGGCAATGGAAAGAAGAAGTGGCGTTGACCCCCGGGCACAGCAGCTGCCCCCTGCTGCTATACAGTAGCATGGTTACATGCAGACAACACACTCACTGTAACCTACAATGACAAAATGAAGTGGCTTTCTTTCTTTCTTCTTCTTGTTCTGGCTGCTCCCGTTAGGGGGCGCCACAGCGGATCTCCGTTTCTATTCTTCCGGTCCTCTGCATCTTCCTGTGTAAACCTCCTGTTTGGCCTTCCTTTCCTCCTCTTCCCTGGCAGCTCCATATTCAGCATACTTCTCCCAATATACCCAGCATCTCTCCTCCACACATGTCCACACCATCTCAATCTTGTCTCTCTTGAATCTCTTCTTCACCTCTCTCCTGCACTCTCCGTTACTTTGGACAGCTGACCTCGAGTATTTAAACTCATACACCTACGTCACCTCTACTCCTTGCATCCTGACCATTCCACTGTCCTCCCTCTTATTCATGCATAGGTACTTCATCTTGCTGCTACTGACTTTCATTTGTCTTTTCTCCGGTGCATACCTCCACCTCTCCAGGCTCTCCTCCACCTGCACCCTACTCTCACTACAGATCACCATGTCATCCACGAACATCATCGTCCATGGAGACTCCTGCCTGATCTCGTCCGTCAACCTGTCCATCACCGTTGCAAACAAGAAAGGGCTCAGAGCCGATCCTTGATGTAATCCACCTCCACCTTGAACCCATCTGTCATTCCAACCACACACCTCACCATTGTCACACTTCCCTCATACATATCCTGCACCACTCCTACATACTTCTCTGCAACTCCCGACTTCCTCATACAATACCACACCTCCTCTCTCGGCACTCTGTCATAAGCTTTCTCTAAATCTACAAAGACACAATGCAACTCTTTCTGGCCTTCTCTATACTTCTCAATCAACATTCTCAAAGCAAACATCACATCTGTGGTGCTCTTTCATGACATGAACCCATACTGCTGCTGCTGATCATCACCTCTCCTCCTCTTAACCTAGCTTCTATTACTCTTTCCCATATCTTCATGCTGTGGCTGATCAACTTTATACCTCTGTAGTTGCTACAGTTCTGCACATCACCCTTGTTCTTGAAAATCGGTACCAGTATGCTTCTTCTCCACTCCTCAGGCCTCCTCTCACTTTCCAGGATTGTGTTAAACAATCTAGTTAAAAACTCCACTGCCATCTCTCCTAAACATCTCCATGCCTCCACAGGTATGTCATCAGGACCAACTGCCTTTCCACTCTTCATCCTCTTCATAGCTGCCCTCACTTCCTCCTTGCTAATCCACTGAACTTCCTGATTCACTATCCCTACATCATCCAACCTTCTCTCTCTCTCATTTTCTTCATTCATCAGCCCCTCAAAGTACTCCTTCCACCTTCTCAGCACACTCTCCTCGCTTGACAGCACATTTCCATCTCTATCCTTCATCACCCTAACCTGCTGCACATCCTTTGCAGCTCGGTCCCTCTGTCTAGCCAATCGGTACAAGTCCTTTTCTCCTTCCTTAGTGTCTAACCTGTCATACAACTCACCATACGCCTTTTCCTTTGCCTTCACCACCTCTCTCTTCACTTTATGCTGTGTCTCCTTGTACTCCTGTCTACTTTCTTCATCTCTCTGACTATCCCACTTCTTCTTTGCCAACCTCTTCCTCTGTATACTTTGCTGTACTTCCTCATTCCACCACCAAGTCTCCTTGTCTTCCTTCCTCTGTCCTGATGACACACCAAGTACCTTCCTAGGTGTCTCCCTCACTATTTCTGCAGTGGTTGTCCAGCCATCTGGCAACTCTTCACTACCACCCAGTGTCTGTCTTAACTCCTGCCTGAACTCCACACAACAGTCTTCCTTCTTCAACTTCCACCATTTGATCTTCGGCTGTGTCTTCACTCGCTTCCTCTTCTTGGTCTCCAAAGTCATCCTACAGACCACCATCCAATGCTGCCTAGCTATGTTCTCCCCTGTCACCACCTTGCAGTCTCCAATCCCTTTCAGATTGTGCCTTCTATATAAGATATAGTCCACCTGTGTGCACTTTCCTCCACTCTTATACATCACCCTGTGTTCCTCCCTCTTCTTGAAATATGTATTCACCACAGCCATTCCCATCCATTTCACAAAATCCACCACCATCTGTCCTTCCACATTTCTCTCCTTGACTCCATACCTACCCATCACCTCCTCATCACCTCTGTTCCCTTCACCAGCATGTCCATTGAAGTCTGCTCCAATCACCACTCTCTCCTCCTTGGGTACCCTCTCCACACATCATCCAACTCACTCCAGAATTCTTCTTTCTCTTCCATCTCACACCCAACTTACGGGGCATATGTGCTGTTAACATTCATCATCACACCTTCGATGTCCAGCTTCATACTATTTTTTCTTTAAAAAATGTTTATTTGTGAGAGACGATGTACATTAATCAACATGTAACAAGTGTAAATGTACTCAAGTTATTTGAGAGGCTAGCTTCCATCAGCAGTCCCTTTTCATGATGTTGTTAGGCATTGCAGGATAATAAAATAGTACAAATAATACAAAAAAATATACAACACAAGAAAAACGAGCAAACAAACAAGAAATTATATACAGAATATACAAATAATGTAGAAAAAGATAATATGGAAAATATAGAAAATAACATATATATAAAAAGCAGACATACAACACAGCTAATGTGCGACACAGTTAAACAACACGTTAAAGGTGTGTGTGAATAGCATCAGTGTTGACATTGTTGGTTCTTAATCAGTCATTTCTTGACATGACACTTAAATGAATGATAGGATGGGGACTCTGACTGACTGTGGTACTGAATTCCATTGATGTGATGCTCTAAAGGAGAAGATGGCCTGTCTACATGCATTTCTGCTGAGTGGGATCGTGCAGTCCCCTCTAGCTGCACCTCTAGTAGCTCTGTTTGTGGTAGATTTGAAGTTGATGAGGCTGCACAGAGGAAGAAGAGGAGCTAAACCATGCAGGATCTTATAAACTAGGCACACATTTTTGTATTTGATGAGGTTTTCCCAACTAAGTAGATTATACTTTTATAGAATATGGCAATGATGAAAACTGAATGACTTCTTGTCTAAGGTTTTGAGTGCTTGTTTGTACTTGTCACTCTGACACTCTCTTCACCTCCACCACACTCTTGACACACTCTTCCTTCAGAATCACCCCTACTCCATTTCTCCTCCCATCTGCACCATGGTAGAAGAGTTTGAACCCACCTCCGATACTCCTGGCCTCACTCCCCTTCCACCTGGTCTCTTGCACACACAGTATGCCTACCTTTCTCCTCTCCATCATATCAGCCAGCTCTCTCCCTTTACCAGTCATAGTGCCAACATTCAAAGTTCCGACTCTCACCTCCGCACTCCTACCCTTCCTCCTCTCCCGCTGCCTCTGGACATGCCTTCCCCCCTCTCCTTTTCCCTTGCCCAACAGTAGCATAGTTTCCACCGGCACCCTGCTGACCAACAGTACTGGTATCAGTCATTGGTAACCCGGGCCTCGACTGATCCGGTATGGAAATCTGATTTATTATCTGCATATTTGATTGGCCCTTCCTGACACAACCCTCCACATTTATCCGGCTTGGGACTGGCACTAAGAATGCACTGGCTTGTGCATCTCCAGTGGCTGGGTTGACAGTGTTTCCAGTGTGACAGTCCAAAAACATGTCAAATTAGATGAGGAATTAGCATCACAGGGTCTGTAGGTATGTTACTTATTTCGTTTCTAATATCTGAAATAAAAAATCATGGGCAATAAAAGAAGAGCAGTTAGTAGAAGGTTGCTTTTGAGTAGGTTTCGCTTTTGAGTAGGTTTCGCTAGAGTGTCAAAAGATCTAGGGTCATGGATACTGACATTAATTAGGAGAGAGAAATGTGTTGCTTTAGCTGCTGACAGTGTACACTTCTAACTTCACAGACAGTCGTGCCATGCAAGACGAAAGACTCCAGGTTTGGATTCACGCCATTTCCGCACAAGTTTGCTACAGGCCAGTTTTTTTTTTAGCACATGTCTCGTCAGCAAGCCAGGGGGTTGATTTTCTTTGGTGTCTAATCTTTGGTAGTTAGAGGTGCCACTGACTCGAGGAGATTGGAAAAAGTTCCATGTATGTCAGTAGTAAAGCTGTGGACAGCCACTCAGTGCAGTGACAGGAGCCAGGGCCTCTGGCATCCTGCTACCAAGTGCTTTCAGTGTTGGTGGGCCGAGATGACGAGTGCCGAACATGTCGGTGTTGTGCTGGTCTGACACAGCACATGTAACAGTTGTCATCTAACTGCTACTGCAACTATTACTACGACTGTAATCACCCTTACTATTAACATTACGACCACTACTACAACCACCATCAATACTAATACTACTATACTACTGCCACTGCTACTTCTTCTACTACTACTACTACTAACATTACTACAACTCCTATTTCTACTGCCTCTGCTACTAATTATACTACTACAACCACTAATATTACTACTGCAACTACTATTGCTACCATTCTATCACTTCTGCTACTATTTCTACAACTACTATTAACATTATTATTACTATTAATAGAACTACCACTGCCAACAATACCGATACTACTACTGCTGCTGCTACTACTACTACTATGATTACTTCTACCACTGTTACTGCTGCTCATAATAATAATAACACTACTGCTACTACTGCCACCATTACTATTAATAACGAATAATACTTTTAATGCAACAAATACTTCTACTCACCTGTAGTACTGTCCTCCTTGGTTTTGAATTTGTGTACTCTGCGGTCTTTCTTGCCAGACCATCGCCACTCTTCAGTTCACGTCCACCAGCCACTCTGCAAACTTCCTCCTGACAACAGGAAAAGGAGGAGTAAGAAAAAGAAGGGGGCGGGGCAGTGGAGAGAGTCCACCTCCAGTGCAGGGCTCACCATAGAAGAAGATGAGGAGGAGGAGGAGGAGGAGGGAGAAGAAGAAGAAGAAGGCTGTACAACCACACCCGCTCCAGAATCTGACCAACAGCATGACAAAGTCCAAGTAACACAACTATCAATATGGACACACACACACACACACACACACCCACACACACACACACACAAACACTTGTTTTCTCTCTGTGTCCTCTTGTTCATTGTAGTTCTTTGTGTGTGAAGATGACCGGTCACCCACCCTGACCCAGAGCTACACCCCTTCCCGTCAGCTCACTGTGGTAACAGAGAGCGCCGTGGGCACCGCCTACAAACTGCAGGAGGATGCCACACACACAGAGTGAGAGCCACACCCTGAAACCAAACCCTCTAAAAACAGCAGGAGACTTCTGAGTCTGCATGCTCTGCTAACTTCCTGTTCAAGTTCAAGTTCAACTTTATTGTCATATGTATTTAGAAAACAATGAAATTCTCTTCCTTAACGCAAAGGACCCAAGGACACCCCCCCCCAACAAAAACAGACTATGTACACAGTGAATTGATACATTATTTAAACAATATACAGTACACGATAATGCAACAATTTAGGAGTAGGAGATGGGGAAGGCATGTCCAGAGGCAGCAGGAGAGGAGGAAGGGTAGGAGTGTGGAGGTGAGAGTTGGAACTTTGAATGTTGGCACTATGACTGGTAAAGGGAGAGAGGTGGCTGATATGATGAAGAGGAGAAAGGTAGGCATACTGTGTGTGCAAGAGACCAGGTGGAAGGGGAGTAAGGCCAGGAGTATCGGAGGTGGGTTCAAACTCTTCTACCATGGTGCAGATGGGAGGAGAAATGGGGTAGGGGTAATTCTGAGGAAAGTGTATATCAAGAGTGTGCTGGAGGTGAAGAGAGTGTCAGACAGAGTGATGAGTATGAACCTGGAAATCGAAGGTTTATTGCTGAATGTTATCAGCGCATATGCCCCGTAAGTTGGGTGTGAGATGGAAGGGAAAGAAGAATTCTTGAGTGAGTTGGACGACATGGTGGAGAGGGTACCCAAAGGAGGAGAGAGTGGTGATTGGAGCGGACTTCAATGGACATGCTGGTGAAGGGAACAGAGGTGATGGGTAGGTGATGGGTATGTATGGAGTCAAGGAGAGGAATGTGGAAGGACAGATGGTGGTGGATTTTGTGAAATGGATGGGAATGGCTGTGGTGAATACATTTTTCAAGAAGAGGGAGGAACACAGGGTGACGTACAAGAGTGGAGGAAAGTGCACACAGGTGGACTATATCTTATGTAGAAGGTGCAATCTGAAAGGGATTGGAGACTGCAAGGTGGTGACAGGGGAGAACATAGCTAGGCAGCATCGGATGGTGGTTTGTAGGATGACTTTGGAGACCAAGAAGAGGAAGCGAGTGAAGGCAGAGCCGAAGATCAAATGGTGGAAGTTGAAGAAGGAAGACTGTTGTGTGGAGTTCAGGCAGGAGTTAAGACAGACACTGGGTGGTAGTGAAGAGTTTCCAGATGGCTGGACAACCACTGCAGAAATAGTGAGGGAGACAGCTAGGAAGGTACTTGGTGTGTCATCAGGACAGAGGAAGGAAGACAAGGAGACTTGGTGGTGGAATGAGGAAGTACAGCAAAGTATACAGAGGAAAAGGTTGGCAAAGAAGAAGTGGGATAGTCAGAGAGATGAAGAAAGTAGACAGGAGTACAAGGAGACAGCGTAAAGCGAAGAGAGGGTGGTGAAGGCAAAGGAAAAGGCGTATGGTGAGTTGTATGACAGGTTAGACACTAAGGAAGGAGAAAAGGACTTGTACCGATTGGCTAGACAGAGGGACCAAGCTGCAAAGGATGTGCAGCAGGTTAGGGTGATGAAGGATAGAGATGGAAATGTGCTGACAAGCGAGGAGAGTGTGCTGAGAAGGAGGAAGGAGTACTTTGAGGGGCTGATGAATGAAGAAAATGAGAGAGAGAGAAGGCTGGATGATGTAGGGATAGTGAATCAGGAAGTTCAGCGGATTAGCAAGGAGGAAGTGAGGACAGCTATGAAGAGGATGAAGAGTGGAAAGGCAGTTGGTCCTGATGACATACCTGTGGAGGCATGGAGGTGTTTAGGAGCGATGGCAGTGGAGTTTCTAACTAGATTGTTTAACACAATCTTGGAAAGTGAGAGGATGCCTGAGGAGTGGAGAAGAAGCATACTGGTACCGATTTTCAAGAACAAGGGCGATGTGCAGAACTGTAGCAACTACAGAGGTATAAAGTTGATCAGCCACAGCATGAAGATATGGGAAAGAGTAATAGAAGCTAGGTTAAGAGGAGGAGAGGTGATGATCAGCAGCAGCAGTATGGTTTCATGCCATGAAAGAGCACCACAGATGTGATGTTTGCTTTGAGAATGTTGATGGAGAAGTATAGAGAAGGCCAGAAAGAGTTGCATTGTGTCTTTGTAGATTTAGAGAAAGCTTATGACAGAGTGCCGAGAGAGGAGGTGTGGTATTGTATGAGGAAGTCGGGAGTTGCAGAGAAGTATGTAGGAGTGGTGCAGGATATGTATGAGGGAAGGTGTGACAGTGGTGAGGTGGTGGTTGGAATGACAGATGGGTTCAAGGTGGAGGTGGGATTACATCAAGGATCGGCTCTGAGCCCTTTCTTGTTTGCGATAGTGATGGACAGGTTGACGGACGAGATCAGGCAGGAGTCTCCATAGATGATGATGTTTGCGGATGACATTGTGATCTGTAGTGAGAGTAGGATGCAGGTGGAGGAGAGCCTGGAGAGGTGGAGGTATGCACTGGAGAGAAGAGGAATGAAAGTCAGGAGGAACAAGACGGAATACATATGCATGAATGAGAGGGAGGACAGTGGAATGGTGAGGATGCAAGGAGTGGAGGTGATGAAGGTGTATGAGTTTAAATACTTGGAGTCAACTTTCCAAAGTAACGGGGAGTGCAGAAGAGAGATGAAGAAGAGAGTGCAGGCAGGGTGGAGTGGGTGGAGAAGTGTCAGGATTGACTTGGGACAGAAGGGTACCAGCAAGAGTTAAAGGGAAGGTTTACAGGATGGTTGTGAGACCAGCTATGTTGTATGGTTTGGAGACAGTGGCACTGATGAAAAGACAGGAGGAGGAGCTGGAGGTGGCAGAGATGAAGATGATAAGATTTTCACTGGGAGTGATGAAGAAGGACAGGATTAGGAACGAGTATATTAGAGGGACAGCTCAGGTTGGACGGTTTGGAGACAAAGCAAGAGAGACAAGATGGAGATGGTTTGGACATGTGTGGAGGAGAGATGCTGAGTATATTGGGAGAAGGATGCTGAATATGGAGCTGCCAGGGAAGAGGAGAAGAGGAAGGCCACAGAGGAGGTTTATGGATGTGGTGAGGGAGGACATGCAGGTGGCTGGTGTGACAGAGGAAGATGCAGAGGACAGGAAGAGTGAGAACAGAAGAGAAGCGGGGTGGCCGGTGGCCTTAATGATGTTCTGGGCTTTCCTTTTACAGCGAGTTGTGTAAACATTATGAAGTTGTGGTAATTCCATGCCATGATTTTTGCTGCTGTCTTTACAGTCCTGTGCAGCAGTCTGCAGCCCTGTGCAGCAGTCTGCAGTCCTGAGCAGTCAGCTTGTCAAACCACACTGTGATACAGCCTGTCAAGGCAATGTCAAGGGTCCTGCAATAAAGATTCATAAGAGTTTTGGTGCGCAAACCAAAACGCTGTAGACACCTCAGAAAATACAGTCTCTGCTGGGCCTTTTTGAAGATCCAGGTGGTGTTGAAGGACCATGTGAGGGTGTCTGTGATATGTAAACCGAGAAATCTAAAACTGTCCGCGATTTCAACAGATGACCTATTGATAGAAACAGGAATGTGATTTCCTCTGAGCTTTCGAAACACAACAAAGATTTCTTTTGTCTTTTTGACATTTAGAGAGAAGTTGTTCTCATGGCACCATATGATTAAATCCTCTGCTTCCTCCTGTAGGCCGTCTCATCACTGTCGCTTGTTAGTCCAATTACTTTAGTGTCACCTGCGTATTTAATGATGCCGTTGTCTTCATGCATGCTCAATAGTCCAGGTAAGGAAATCAGAGAAGGTTGAATCAGTTCATCTGGACACAACGTCTATAGAGTTTACCTGAAGTCCGGTGAGACTGAAGAGGTCACTTGGATGAGTGATGAAACGTTTCCCTCAATAAACATTGTGTCCAATGTGAGCTGGGATGTGAGCTGGGATGTGAGCTGGGATGTGAGCTGGGATGTGAGCTGGGATGTGAGCTGGGATGTGAGCTGGGATGTGAGCTGGGATGTGTAAACCTTCTCGTGTCTTCTAAAATATAAAAACTTCTCCACTTGACTCAAACTGAAACAAGTCGAACATCAGCTTAACGTGTTAAATGTTCTCATTACAGTGAGCCAATCACCTCCAATCAAAGACATCCCACCCCTAGCCCTGCCCTAGCCCTCCAGTCATCCAGCCCCCACACTTCTGACTCCACCCCCCCCAAGGCCGCGTCCCTTAGTGGCCGCAGCAGCTACAGCCTGCAGGAGAGACGGAGGATTGGCAGTCGGACCGGTAACCCTCCACGTGTCGCCACCGATGACAGCGAGGCCCTGACCCTGGCATCAGCTGACCTGGACGGCATCAAGAGTTAGTACAATATCTAGCTATCTAGCTATGTATCTATATCTCTCTATATATATCTGTCTGTCTCTCTGTCTGTCTGTCTGTCTGTCTCTGTCAATTCAGCTCAATATGTGCTTTATTGGCATGACATACGTTTGTGTACATGTTGCCAAAGCATGTAAAACAACAACAACACAACACAACAATGATTATAATAATAACAACAACAACAACAACAATGATTATGATTATTAAACAACAACAACACAACACAACAATGATTATAATAATAACAGCAACAACAACAATGATTATGATATTAAACAACAACAGTACAATAGGTGCCGTCCCCCACTGTCTCTCAGGTTGTGGCAGGACAATATAAATCTTGCTGCAATGCTCGCCGCTGGTCCTCCTCCCAGGACCCCCCGCAGCTTACCTGTGTCCTCCATGTCCTGCTACTCTGGAGTCACATGTTCCAGCTCCTGGACTAAAGCCCGGCGCTGGTTTTCACATGTTTCACATTTAAGGAGGAAGTGCCCCTCTGTCTCCACCTCATCTGTCCTGCACTGACCACATGTTAGATGCTCTTTTGGCCCCCACGTCTTTTTGTGTCTCCCCTTTTCAATGGCTAGACTGTGGTCACTGAGCCTGTGTTTGGTGAGGGTCTGTAACTGCTTCCTGTCTCTGACAGTTAAGAGGTGTTCTTCAGGATCATAGTTTGTTTTTAGGGCCCGATAGACTTCTAGTTTGTTTTGAGTTTTGATTTCAGCGTTCCAATGTTTCACATAACTGTTCTTGCTTTGTTTTATAGTCTGATTTATCCTCATGTTGGTTTGTTTTATAGTCTGATTTATCCTCATGTTGGTTTGTTTTATAGTCTGATTTATCCTCATGTTGGTTTGTTTTATAGTCTGATTTATCCTCATGTTGGTTTGTTTTATAGCTGATTTATCCTCATGTTGGTTTGTTTTATAGCTGATTTATCCTCATGTTGGTTTGTTTTATAGCTGATTTATCCTCATGTTGGTTTGTTTTATAGTCTGATTTATCCTCATGTTGGTTTGTTTTATAACTGATTTATCCTCATGTTGGTTTGTTTTATAGTCTGATTTATCCTCATGTTGGTTTGTTTTATAGTCTGATTTATCCTCATGTTGGTTTGTTTTATAGCTGATTTATCCTCATGTTGGTTTGTTTTATAGCTGATTTATCCTCATGTTGGTTTGTTTTATAGCTGATTTATCCTCATGTTGGTTTGTTTTATAGCTGATTTATCCTCATGTTGGTTTGTTTTATAGTCTGATTTATCCTCATGTTGGTTTGTTTTATAGCTGATTTATCCTCATGTTGGTTTGTTTTATAGCTGATTTATCCTCATGTTGGTTTGTTTTATAGTCTGATTTATCCTCATGTTGGTTTGTTTTATAGTCTGATTTATCCTCATGTTGGTTTGTTTTATAGCTGATTTATCCTCATGTTGGTTTGTTTTATAGCTGATTTATCCTCATGTTGGTTTGTTTTATAGTCTGATTTATCCTCATGTTGGTTTGTTTTATAACTGATTTATCCTCATGTTGGTTTGTTTTATAGCTGATTTATCCTCATGTTGGTTTGTTTTATAGCTGATTTATCCTCATGTTGGTTTGTTTTATAGCTGATTTATCCTCATGTTGGTTTGTTTTATAGTCTGATTTATCCTCATGTTGGTTTGTTTTATAGTCTGATTTATCCTCATGTTGGTTTGTTTTATAGTCTGATTTATCCTCATGTTGGTTTGTTTTATAGTCTGATTTATCCTCATGTTGGTTTGTTTTATAGCTGATTTATCCTCATGTTGGTTTATTTTATAGCTGATTTATCCTCATGTTGGTTTGTTTTATAGTCTGATTTATCCTCATGTTGGTTTGTTTTATAGCTGATTTATCCTCATGTTGGTTTGTTTTATAGCTGATTTATCCTCATGTTGGTTTGTTTTATAGCTGATTTATCCTCATGTTGGTTTGTTTTATAACTGATTTATCCTCATGTTGGTTTGTTTTATAGCTGATTTATCCTCATGTTGGTTTGTTTTATAGCTGATTTATCCTCATGTTGGTTTGTTTTATAGCTGATTTATCCTCATGTTGGTTTGTTTTATAGCTGATTTATCCTCATGTTGGTTTGTTTTATAGCTGATTTATCCTCATGTTGGTTTGTTTTATAGCTGATTTATCCTCATGTTGGTTTGTTTTATAGCTGATTTATCCTCATGTTGGTTTGTTTTATAGCTGATTTATCCTCATGTTGGTTTGTTTTATAGCTGATTTATCCTCATGTTGGTTTGTTTTATAACTGATTTATCCTCATGTTGGTTTGTTTTATAGCTGATTTATCCTCATGTTGGTTTGTTTTATAGCTGATTTATCCTCATGTTGGTTTGTTTTATAGCTGATTTATCCTCATGTTGGTTTGTTTTATAGCTGATTTATCCTCATGTTGGTTTGTTTTATAGCTGATTTATCCTCATGTTGGTTTGTTTTATAGCTGATTTATCCTCATGTTGGTTTGTTTTATAGCTGATTTATCCTCATGTTGGTTTGTTTTATAGTCTGATTTATCCTCATGTTGGTTTGTTTTATAACTGATTTATCCTCATGTTGGTTTGTTTTATAGCTGATTTATCCTCATGTTGGTTTGTTTTATAGCTGATTTATCCTCATGTTGGTTTGTTTTATAGCTGATTTATCCTCATGTTGGTTTGTTTTATAGTCTGATTTATCCTCATGTTGGTTTGTTTTATAGTCTGATTTATCCTCATGTTGGTTTGTTTTATAGTCTGATTTATCCTCATGTTGGTTTGTTTTATAGTCTGATTTATCCTCATGTTGGTTTGTTTTATAGCTGATTTATCCTCATGTTGGTTTATTTTATAGCTGATTTATCCTCATGTTGGTTTGTTTTATAGTCTGATTTATCCTCATGTTGGTTTGTTTTATAGCTGATTTATCCTCATGTTGGTTTGTTTTATAGCTGATTTATCCTCATGTTGGTTTGTTTTATAGCTGATTTATCCTCATGTTGGTTTGTTTTATAGTCTGATTTATCCTCATGTTGGTTTGTTTTATAACTGATTTATCCTCATGTTGGTTTGTTTTATAGCTGATTTATCCTCATGTTGGTTTATTTTATAGCTGATTTATCCTCATGTTGGTTTGTTTTATAGTCTGATTTATCCTCATGTTGGTTTGTTTTATAACTGATTTATCCTCATGTTGGTTTGTTTTATAGCTGATTTATCCTCATGTTGGTTTGTTTTATAGCTGATTTATCCTCATGTTGGTTTGTTTTATAGCTGATTTATCCTCATGTTGGTTTGTTTTATAGCTGATTTATCCTCATGTTGGTTTGTTTTATAGCTGATTTATCCTCATGTTGGTTTGTTTTATAGCTGATTTATCCTCATGTTGGTTTGTTTTATAGCTGATTTATCCTCATGTTGGTTTGTTTTATAGCTGATTTATCCTCATGTTGGTTTGTTTTATAGCTGATTTATCCTCATGTTGGTTTGTTTTATAGCTGATTTATCCTCATGTTGGTTTGTTTTATAGCTGATTTATCCTCATGTTGGTTTGTTTTATAGCTGATTTATCCTCATGTTGGTTTGTTTTATAGCTGATTTATCCTCATGTTGGTTTGTTTTATAGTCTGATTTATCCTCATGTTGGTTTGTTTTATAGCTGATTTATCCTCATGTTGGTTTGTTTTATAGTCTGATTTATCCTCATGTTGGTTTGTTTTATAGTCTGATTTATCCTCATGTTGGTTTGTTTTATAGTCTGATTTATCCTCATGTTGGTTTGTTTTATAGCTGATTTATCCTCATGTTGGTTTGTTTTATAGCTGATTTATCCTCATGTTGGTTTGTTTTATAGCTGATTTATCCTCATGTTGGTTTGTTTTATAGTCTGATTTATCCTCATGTTGGTTTGTTTTATAGCTGATTTATCCTCATGTTGGTTTGTTTTATAGTCTGATTTATCCTCATGTTGGTTTGTTTTATAGTCTGATTTATCCTCATGTTGGTTTGTTTTATAGTCTGATTTATCCTCATGTTGGTTTGTTTTATAGCTGATTTATCCTCATGTTGGTTTGTTTTATAGCTGATTTATCCTCATGTTGGTTTGTTTTATAGCTGATTTATCCTCATGTTGGTTTGTTTTATAGTCTGATTTATCCTCATGTTGGTTTGTTTTATAGCTGATTTATCCTCATGTTGGTTTGTTTTATAGTCTGATTTATCCTCATGTTGGTTTGTTTTATAGTCTGATTTATCCTCATGTTGGTTTGTTTTATAGCTGATTTATCCTCATGTTGGTTTGTTTTATAGCTGATTTATCCTCATGTTGGTATGTTTTATAGCTGATTTATCCTCATGTTGGTTTGTTTTATAGCTGATTTATCCTCATGTTGGTTTGTTTTATAGCTGATTTATCCTCATGTTGGTTTGTTTTATAGCTGATTTATCCTCATGTTGGTTTGTTTTATAGTCTGATTTATCCTCATGTTGGTTTGTTTTATAGCTGATTTATCCTCATGTTGGTTTGTTTTATCTCCCGATTTATCCTCATGTTGGTTTGTTTTATAGCTGATTTATCCTCATGTTGGTTTGTTTTATAGTCTGATTTATCCTCATGTTGGTTTGTTTTATAGCTGATTTATCCTCATGTTGGTTTGTTTTATAGTCTGATTTATCCTCATGTTGGTTTGTTTTATAGTCTGATTTATCCTCATGTTGGTTTGTTTTATCTCCCGATTTATCCTCATGTTGGTTTGTTTTATAGCTGATTTATCCTCATGTTGGTTTGTTTTATAGCTGATTTATCCTCATGTTGGTTTGTTTTATAGCTGATTTATCCCCATGTTGGTTTGTTTTATAACTGATTTATCCTCATCTTGGTTTGTTTTATAGCTGATTTATCCTCATGTTGGTTTGTTTTATAACTGATTTATCCTCATGTTGGTTTGTTTTATAGTCTGATTTATCATCATGTTGGTTTGTTTTATAGCTGATTTATCCTCATGTTGGTTTGTTTTATAGTCTGATTTATCCTCATGTTGGTTTGTTTTATAGCTGATTTATCCTCATGTTGGTTTGTTTTCTAGTCTGATTTATCCTCATGTTGGTTTGTTTTATAGTCTGATTTATCCTCATGTTGGTTTGTTTTATAGCTGATTTATCCTCATGTTGGTTTGTTTTATAGCTGATTTATCCTCATGTTGGTTTGTTTTATAGCTGATTTATCCTCATGTTGGTTTGTTTTATAGCTGATTTATCCTCATCTTGGTTTGTTTTATAGCTGATTTATCCTCATGTTGGTTTGTTTTATAGCTGATTTATCCTCATGTTGGTTTGTTTTATAGCTGATTTATCCTCATGTTGGTTTGTTTTATAGCTGATTTATCCTCATGTTGGTTTGTTTTATAGCTGATTTATCCTCATGTTGGTTTGTTTTATAGCTGATTTATCCTCATGTTGGTTTGTTTTATAGCTGATTTATCCTCATGTTGGTTTGTTTTATAGCTGATTTATCCTCATGTTGGTTTGTTTTATAGTCTGATTTATCCTCATGTTGGTTTGTTTTATAGCTGATTTATCCTCATGTTGGTTTGTTTTATAGCTGATTTATCCTCATGTTGGTTTGTTTTATAGTCTGATTTATCCTCATGTTGGTTTGTTTTATAGCTGATTTATCCTCATGTTGGTTTGTTTTATAGCTGATTTATCCTCATGTTGGTTTGTTTTATAGTCTGATTTATCCTCATGTTGGTTTGTTTTATAGCTGATTTATCCTCATGTTGGTTTGTTTTATAGCTGATTTATCCTCATGTTGGTTTGTTTTATAGCTGATTTATCCTCATGTTGGTTTGTTTTATAGCTGATTTATCCTCATGTTGGTTTGTTTTATAGCTGATTTATCCTCATGTTGGTTTGTTTTATAGCTGATTTATCCTCATGTTGGTTTGTTTTATAGCTGATTTATCCTCATCTTGGTTTGTTTTATAGCTGATTTATCCTCATGTTGGTTTGTTTTATAGCTGATTTATCCTCATGTTGGTTTGTTTTACAGCTGATTTATCCTCATGTTGGTTTGTTTTATAGTCTGATTTATCCTCATGTTGGTTTGTTTTATAGCTGATTTATCCTCATGTTGGTTTGTTTTATAGCTGATTTATCCTCATGTTGGTTTGTTTTATAGCTGATTTATCCTCATCTTGGTTTGTTTTATAGTCTGATTTATCCTCATGTTGGTTTGTTTTATAGTCTGATTTATCCTCATGTTGGTTTGTTTTATAGCTGATTTATCCTCATGTTGGTTTGTTTTATAGCTGATTTATCCTCATGTTGGTTTGTTTTATAGCTGATTTATCCTCATGTTGGTTTGTTTTATAGCTGATTTATCCTCATGTTGGTTTGTTTTATAGCTGATTTATCCTCATGTTGGTTTGTTTTATAGTCTGATTTATCCTCATGTTGGTTTGTTTTATAGCTGATTTATCCTCATGTTAGTTTGTTTTATAGCTGATTTATCCTCATGTTGGTTTGTTTTATAGCTGATTTATCCTCATGTTGGTTTGTTTTATAGCTGATTTATCCTCATGTTGGTTTGTTTTATAGTCTGATTTATCCTCATGTTGGTTTGTTTTATAGCTGATTTATCCTCATGTTGGTTTGTTTTATAGTCTGATTTATCCTCATGTTGGTTTGTTTTATAGCTGATTTATCCTCATGTTGGTTTGTTTTATAGTCTGATTTATCCTCATGTTGGTTTGTTTTATAGCTGATTTATCCTCATCTTGGTTTGTTTTATAGTCTGATTTATCCTCATGTAGGTTTGTTATACCTCCCGATTTATCCTCATGTTGGTTTGTTTTATAGTCTGATTTATCCTCATGTTGGTTTGTTTTATAGTCTGATTTATCCTCATGTTGGTTTGTTTTATAGTCTGATTTATCCTCATGTTGGTTTGTTTTATAGTCTGATTTATCCTCATGTTGGTTTGTTTTATAGCTGATTTATCCTCATGTTGGTTTGTTTTATAGCTGATTTATCCTCATGTTGGTTTGTTTCATAGCTGATTTATCCTCATGTTGGTTTGTTTTATAGCTGATTTATCCTCATGTTGGTTTGTTTTATAGCTGATTTATCCTCATGTTGGTTTGTTTTATAGCTGATTTATCCTCATGTTGGTTTGTTTTATAGCTGATTTATCCTCATGTTGGTTTGTTTTATAGCTGATTTATCCTCATGTTGGTTTGTTTTATAGCTGATTTATCCTCATGTTGGTTTGTTTTATAGTCTGATTTATCCTCATGTTGGTTTGTTTTATAGCTGATTTATCCTCATGTTGGTTTGTTTTATAGCTGATTTATCCTCATGTTGGTTTGTTTTATAGCTGATTTATCCTCATGTTGGTTTGTTTTATAGCTGATTTATCCTCATGTTGGTTTGTTTTATAGCTGATTTATCCTCATGTTGGTTTGTTTTATAGCTGATTTATCCTCATGTTGGTTTGTTTTATAGCTGATTTATCCTCATCTTGGTTTGTTTTATAGTCTGATTTATCCTCATGTTGGTTTGTTTTATCTCCCGATTTATCCTCATGTTGGTTTGTTTTATAGTCTGATTTATCCTCATGTTGGTTTGTTTTATAGTCTGATTTATCCTCATGTTGGTTTGTTTTATAGCTGATTTATCCTCATGTTGGTTTGTTTTATAGCTGATTTATCCTCATATTGGTTTGTTTTATAGCTGATTTATCCTCATGTTGGTTTGTTTTATCGCTGATTTATCCTCATGTTGGTTTGTTTTATAGTCTGATTTATCCTCATGTTGGTTTGTTTTATAGTCTGATTTATCCTCATGTTGGTTTGTTTTATAGCTGATTTATCCTCATGTTGGTTTGTTTTATAGTCTGATTTATCCTCATGTTGGTTTGTTTTATAGTCTGATTTATCCTCATGTTGGTTTGTTTTATAGCTGATTTATCCTCATGTTGGTTTGTTTTATAGCTGATTTATCCTCATGTTGGTTTGTTTTATAGCTGATTTATCCTCATGTTGGTTTGTTTTATAGCTGATTTATCCTCATGTTGGTTTGTTTTATACCTGATTTATCCTCATGTTGGTTTGTTTTATAGCTGATTTATCCTCATGTTGGTTTGTTTTATACCTGATTTATCCTCATGTTGGTTTGTTTTATAGTCTGATTTATCCTCATGTTGGTTTGTTTTATAGTCTGATTTATCCTCATGTTGGTTTGTTTTATAGCTGATTTATCCTCATGTTGGTTTGTTTTATAGCTGATTTATCCTCATGTTGGTTTGTTTTATAGCTGATTTATCCTCATGTTGGTTTGTTTTATAGCTGATTTATCCTCATGTTGGTTTGTTTTATAGCTGATTTATCCTCATGTTGGTTTGTTTTATAGCTGATTTATCCTCATGTTGGTTTGTTTTATAGCTGATTTATCCTCATGTTGGTTTGTTTTATAGCTGATTTATCCTCATGTTGGTTTGTTTTATAGCTGATTTATCCTCATGTTGGTTTGTTTTATAGCTGATTTATCCTCATGTTGGTTTGTTTTATAGCTGATTTATCCTCATGTTGGTTTGTTTTATAGCTGATTTATCCTCATGTTGGTTTGTTTTATAGCTGATTTATCCTCATGTTGGTTTGTTTTATAGCTGATTTATCCTCATGTTGGTTTGTTTTATAGCTGATTTATCCTCATGTTGGTTTGTTTTATAGCTGATTTATCCTCATGTTGGTTTGTTTTATAATCTGATTTATCCTCATGTTGGTTTGTTTTATAGTCTGATTTATCCTCATTTTGGGATGCAGTGCTGGCCTGAGGTTGGTTGGTCTTAGTATTTGTTACAGGGTTAGGGAGTCTCAGAGCCAGCTGCTTCAGGGGACTCTTTTCGGGGTTCAGTTCTTGGGTTTTCAGAGCTTTAAGGTGCAACGTATTTGTTGGGCTTGTATGTAAGTGCATCCAGAAATTTAGTGATCTTTTTTTGTACATTTATCAAAAATGGAAACCGGCCTAATTCTGCCCTACATGCGTTGTTTGGTGTTTTCCTTTGTATTTTCAGAATCATTCTACAGAATTCAGCATGTAGGGTTTCTGCTGGATGCTTGTCCCATCTAGTGTAGCTGGAAAGACTGAGTGGACCCCATACCTCACTTCCATATAGTGCAATGGGTAGAATTACACTATCAAACAGTTTGCCCCAGAGGGAGATTGGTATATCAATGTTAAAGAATTTATTTTTAATTGCATATAGAGCTCTGCCAGCTTTTTGTTTTAGGTTATTCACTGCCCTACTGAAACTCCCTGATGCTGTAATAATTAGACCCAGGTAAGTATACTGCATAGTATGCTCTAAGGTGATGCTACCTAGAGTCAACTGGTATCTATTTTCCTGACATCTGAGCTTCTTCTGGAAGGTCATTACTTTTGTCTAATTTGGATTAATTGCCAGGGCCCAGTGCTGGCAACAGTCCTCAAGCAGGTCTAGTAGTTTTTGCAGCCCATCTGCAGTTGGTGACAACAAAACTAGATCATCTGCATAAAGCAAAAAAATTACTTCCATGTCATACAGGGGGAGACCTGGGGCTGCAGACTGTTCCAGCTGCACCGCCAGTTCATTAATATATACAAACCCCAATTCCAGTGAAGTTGGGACGTTGTGTAAAACGTGAATAAAAACAGAATACAATGATTTGCAAATCCTTTTCCACCTATATTCAGTTGAATACACCACAAAGACAAGATATTTAATGTTCAAACTGATAAACTTTATTGTTTTTTGCAAATATTCCCTCATTTTGAATTTGATGCCTGCAACACGTTCCAAAGAAGCTGGGACAGGGGCAACAACAGACTGGGAAAGTTGAGGAATGCTCAGAAACCACCTGTTGGGAACATTCCACAGGGGAACAGGTTAACTGGAAACAGGTGAGGGTCATGATTGGGTATAAAAGGAGCATCCCCGAAAGGCTCAGTCGTTCACAAGCAAGGATGGGGCGAGGTTCACCACTTTGTGAACAACTGCGTGAGCAAATAGTCCAACAGTTTAAGAACAACGTTTCTCAACGTACAACTGCAAGGAATTTAGGGATTTCATCATCTCCAGTCCATAATATCATCACAAGATTCAGAGAATCCCGAGAAATCTCTGCATGTAAGCGGCAAGGCCCAAAACCAACACTGAATGCCCGTGACCTTCGACCCCTCAGGCGGCACTGCATTAAAAACCCACATCATTGTGTAAAGGATATGACCACGTGGGCTCAGGAGCACTTGGGAAAACCATCGTCAGTTAACACAGTTGGTCGCTACATCTACAAGTGCAAGTTAAAACTCTACCATGCAAAGCCAAAGCCAGATATCAACACCACCCAGAAACACCGCCCGCCGGCTTCTCTGGCCCGAGCTCATCTGAGATGGACTGACCCAAAGTGGACAAGTGTACTGTGGTCTGACGAGTCCACATCTCACATTATTTTTGGAAATCATGGACGTCGTGTCCTCCAGGCTAAAGAGGAAAAGGACCATCCAGATTGTTCTCAGCCCAGAGTCCAAAAGCCAGCATCTGTGATGGTATGGGGGTGTGTTAGTGCCCATGGCATCATGGGTAGCTTGCACATCTGTGAAGGTGTGGCAGGATGAGAAAAAACACAGGAGACGAAGGCGAGTTTGAACTTTATTCCTCAGCTCCAAAACCAAACTGAAACAGGAACACTCTTGCACCAGAGAGCCCGGGAACATAAACCATGCCCCAGCTCACAGCCCTGCTGGGTGAGAGGCATAGCCCCTAGTGTCCGCCACAAAGGCAGCATTAATGCTGAAAGGTACATACAGGTTTTGGAGCAACATATGCTGCCATCCAAGCGACGTCTTTTTCAGGGACGTCCCTGCTTATTTCAGCAAGATAATGCCAAGCCACATTCTGCACGTGTTCCAACAGCGGGGCTTCGTAGTAAAAGAGTGCGGGTACTGGACTGGCCTGCCTGCAGTCCAGACCTGTCTCCCATTGAACATGTGTGGCGCATTATGAAGCGCACAATACGACAACGGAGACCCCGGACTGCTGAGCAACTGAAGTCGTACATCAAGCAAGGATGGGAAAGAATTCCACCTACAAAGCTTCAACAAGTAGTGTCCTCAGTTCCCAAATGCTTATTGGGTGTTGTTAAAAGGAAAGGTGGTGTAACACAGTGGTGAACATGCCCCTGTCCCAGCTTCTTTGGGACATGTTGCAGGCATCACATTCAAAATGAGTGAATATTTGCAAAAAAAAAAACAATAAAGTTTATCAGTGTGAACATTAAATATCTTGTCTTTGTAGTGTATTCAACTGAATATAGGTGGAAAAGGATTTGCAAATCATTGTATTCTGTTTTTATTTACGTTTTACACAACATCCCAACTTCACTGGAATTGGGGTTTGTATATTAAACAGTGTCGGGCTAAGTTCACAGCCCTGTCTCACCCCTCTATTCTGAGTGAAGAACTCAGTGTGTTTGTCTCCAATCTTAACTGCACATTTGTTGTCCGAATACATTGACTTTATTATGTCATACACTTTACCCCCTACACCACTTTGTAAAGGTTTATAGCATAGTCCTTCATGCCAAATAGAGTCGAAAGCTTTTTGAAGTCAATAAAACAAGCAAATATTTTTCCATTTTTGGTTTGATTCACATTTTCATTTATGAGGGTGTGTAGGGTGTAAATATGGTCCGTAGTCCAGTGATTTGGGAGGAAGCCAATTTGACCTTTGCTCAGGACATTGTGTTCGTTAAGGAGGGTTAGAATTCGATTGTTCAAAATGCTATTAAACACCTTCCCCAGACAACTGCTCACACAAATGCCTCTGAAATTATTAGGATCCAATTTGTCTCCATTTTTATGAATAGGAGTTATAAGCCCTTTGCTCCAGATGTCAGGAAAAATCCCGAACTTAGAAGGATGTTGAACAATTTGAGTGCTGCCCTTTGCAGCTCAGGGGTGCTGTTTTTAAGCATCTCGCTTCTGATGCTGTCAAGGCCACAAGCTTTATTGGGTTTTAAGGATTTGAGCTTCTGTGCCAGTTCTTCTTGTGTTATTGGAAAATCCAGTGGGTTTTGGTTGTCTTTTATAGTGCATTCGAGCAACTGTAATTTCTGTTTGATCAGGTTGTAATTGGAATTTGAGTGTTCTTGTTGGATTTCCGAATAGATATGTTCAAAAGGATTTGTCCAAATTTCTCCATTTTGGATAGGCAGGTCTTGTGGTTTTGTAGCGCTCAAATTATTCCACATTTCCCAGAATTGGTTTTGATTCAGGGAATTTTCTATTTCCTGTAGGGTTCTATCCACATGGCTTTGTTTTTTCATTCTTAATGTGTGTTTATATAGTTGTAATGTTTTGCTATATTTCTTTCTTATATCTGTGAGATGGTGAAGGTGACACACCATTTATGCTGTAATGTTTTATTTTCGAGATGTCTCATCCTTGGTTCAATTTACGAAGTAGTCTGGGAGTAGCCACTGGGGGGCGCTCAGTCTGTTGCTATGCCTGGTTGAACAGCTCTATGGGCTGCCGTCGTTGGTCGTGGTGGCCATTTTAGGTCAC